>NC_069506.1:210535498-210622998 GCF_027579735.1 Bombina bombina
CTCAGCTCTCCATGACAGCTTTCTCTAACAGAGTCTTTAGATTGTCTCTGTTCTTTATTAAAGTGACAGTCTACCCCAGTATTTTTATTGTTTAAAAAGATAAATAATCCCTTTATTATCCATTCCCCAGTTTTGCAAAACAAGCACGGTTATGTTAATATACTTTTTCCATCTGTCTAGCTGCGAAAAACTGTCAAAGTGCACTGAGATAAAATGCAGCCTTCAAGGGCTTAGACATTATATAAGCCTATCTAGGTTTAGCTTTCAACAAAGAATACCAAAAGCACAAAGCAAATTTGATGATAAAAGTAAATTTTAAAGTTGCTTAAATTTGGATGCCCTATCTGAATCATGAAAGTGTAATGTTGACTATACTGTCCCTTTTAAGCATGTTTTTTGTATGCATTCTCTCGCTAAACATTATAGTTCTTGTATCACATTGCATTTTTCCCTTGTGCTTGTTTATATCTCCGTGATACCCGTTTTCTGTCAGAATATCTTTAGAATGTTTTACTGTAGGAGGTTTCTGTTTTTCGATACTGTTTATTGCCCACCATCGTTTAACTGTCTGTGACGTTTCCTTTCTTTGTCTGCATTTGCTATTGTACATGTGAAAACTCTGCTTTAATTTTTAAGTTTCCCTTAATGTAGTAAAATGATATAAATAAAAATCACTGCAAAGTAAAATGTGGAGCATTGCTATTTAGTGTGTGTGCGCCTGTGACTGCTGGGAAAATTGATTGAGATTCCCTGTTATATATTGTTTCATCTCGTTATAATGACTTGGTGCTTCTGCTCACGTTATCTCTTGTTTCCTGACAGGCTTTTAGCCACGTTGGGTTTGTCACAGGTTGACGCTCTCTTTCAGGGGATGTGTGGTATATCTTATACTAGGGCTTGACAAATATAGGGAGTCACTAAACTAGTGCTAACAACATTTTCATTCTAGCTCCTAACTTTTTGAATGATGTTACATAAATCTATGTGTAAATTAATTCCATGGCCACCACAATGACTATTAAATACAGTTGAAATGCATAGCCAACAAGTGCATAATAAAAAGACAATGCAATAGCACTTACTCTGATTTTTTTTTAATGAGCAGTAGATATTATTTTTTATTTGAATTATCAGTATTTACTTTAATTTGCTAGCCCCCTGTATCATTTGACAGACATCAACCAGTCAGAGATTCATATACATATACAATGTGAAATCATTAGGAGATGGTGCCTCACAAAGTGTGCATATATAAAGATTGTGCACAATTTGATAATGGAAGTAAAATGGAAAGTCTCTTGAAACTGCATGTTCTATCTGAATCAGTTTATTTTTCTCTTTAGTGCCCTTTTAATTTATTTTGTCTTCTGATGTGGCAATATCATTCAAGCACTTTGGGTTTGAGAACACCTGCTCTCTTTGGTGGGAATTTGGTGTTGGCTCTGAATATTATTCAAAAATGTATTCAGTGAAAAGAAGAAAGTAACATTTCTGGATTGCTCTCTTAAAGGGATACTAAACCCAAATTTTTTATTTTATGATTCAGATAGAGCATGCAATTTTAAGCAACTTTCTAATTTACTCCTACTATAATTTTTTCTTTGTTCTCTTGCTATCTTTATTTTAAAAAGCAGGACTTTAAAGCTTAGGAGCCTGCCCATATTAGGTTAAGCACCCTGGATAGTGCTTGCTTATTGGTGGCTACATTTAGCAAACCAATAAGCACGCATAACCCAAGTTCTGAACCAAAAATGGGCCGTCTCTTAAGCTTTTACATTCCTGCTTTTTAAAAAAAGATATCAAGAGAACAAAAAAAAAAAAATTGATAATAGGAGTAAATTAGAAAGTTGCTTAAAATTGCCTGCTCTATCTGAATGATGAAAGAAAAAACTGTGGGTTTAGTGTCCCTTTAATCATGCAATGACTAAAGGAACAGTCCGTAAATGTTGCTTTGAATACATTTTTTTAAAATATTCAAGTACATTTTTGAATAACATTCAGTGCTGCTACACCTCGTGATTGTTTTGGAGTCTAGATAGTGATCTCTGGTAACGTGCACTTTTACGCTAGTGCTGGACTGTAACGTTATGTATTTCTGCATTATTTCTTACATGCTGCCTTGGCCCATGATAACACATTTTAGCAATCTGAATACTCTTAGCGATTAACTTGTCCATCTCTATTTTCTGTTAGGTGCTTTCATTGTACAATATGCAATATTTCACCTTCAAGGTCACTTCTACTCTTGGTAACAGTAATTACGCTCTTCTTGCAGGATGTCTCTTTGCCCTTTCTGATCCTTTGGTTGTTGAGGTCTCAATCAATGAAAAAGCAATTATCCAATGTGGTGCAAAAATCAGCAAAGCCACCAAATACAGTGTGACGTGGTCTATTGTAAGTATGAAAATTGTATGTTCATTTTATGGTAAAATCAGTATTAGGGTATTATATTACTATTGCTAAACGTATTGGCTATAACAATCTATGTACCCATGATGAAGCAGAAGAAATATCTCTCCCAGTAGGGAGGTGTTGGACAGAGAGGTTTAAAAATGTTATTTTTCAGTTGCTTTCTCTAAGTACTGTCTTTTGTGTAAACAAACAGAGATATTAAATAAAGATTCATTTGTGTATAGATAGAGACATACGAGAAAGATGTTAACTCTCCCTGGATGTTCAGACTATTATAATAGGTTATAGTTTTGACTATACAAAAATAAACCTAAAGGAGCAATTACCCTCTGTAGGTCGTGTATTAGTCATTGGAAATGCAGTAAGGTGAAATCATTTGTACAGTAGACTGTCCCTTTAAGACCTGTCACACAAGAAAAATGTGTGCCCCATTAAAACTCCCTGCAAGATTTCTGAGCCCTCCTCCCCAGAACTCCTGTAAATTGTAGCCTTATGTTGCTCAGTTCACACATGGCAGCTCTCAGTGCCATTGTAAATATTGGATTATTAAAAATGCTTTAATAAAAATGTCATGCTAATCCATAATGCCACATTTATGCCCAGTCAATAAAAGCCTTTAAGTAATTTAACAACCTGGGTAGCATTTTTAAGTTTTCAGCACTTTTTACCAACATTAAAGGGACACTAAACCCAAACATTTTCTTTCATCATTCAGGTAGAAAATACAATTTTAAATAACATTCCAATTTACTTCTATATCTAATTTGCTTTATTTTTTAGTTATCCTTTGTTAAAGAAATAGCAATGCACATGGGTGAGCCAATCACATGAGGCATCTATGTGCAACTACCAATCAGCAGCTACTGAGCCTATCTAGATATGCTTTTCAGCACAGAATTTCAAGAGAATGAAGCAAATTAGATAATTGAAGTAAATTAGAAAGATGTTTAAAATTGCATACTCTTTCTAAATCATGAAAGAAAAAATGTGGGTTTCATGTCCCTTTAAGTATATTTATATCTATTTTATGATGTATTAGAGTTAATATAGTCTACAAACAATATTACTGGTGTCACTGCATCTTCTGTTAATAGAATAACTTTTATTAGGTATCAGCTTCAGTAAGTATTCTGTTTTCATATTGTTTTTACTAAAACATGTTAGCAATATTGTGGGCTCACTTTACTTTTAGTTGTTGCAATACTTTAGAGATATTTACACATTGTCAATCATTTAGTGACTAGGGGGCCTATTTATGAAATGTCTGTCCGACATGATCCGATCAGCGGATCATGTCCGACAGACATCGCTGAATGCGGAGAGCAATACGCTCTCCTCATTCAGCATTGCACCTTCAGCTCTTGTGAACTGCTGGTGCAACGCCACCCCCTGCAGATTTGTGGCCAATCGGCCGCTAGCAGGGGGTGTCGGTTGATTTCACGCAATCTCTGTCTGCCTCCTCAGAGCAGGCGGACAGATTATGGAGCAGCGGTCTTTAGACTGCGGCTTCATAACTGGTGTTTCTGGCGAGTCTGAAGGCTCGCCAAAAAAACGGCCCTTCAAGCTCCATACGGAGCTTGATAAATGGGCCCCTAGAACTGGATACTGCTGTTGTTTAATGCTTTCACATAGTTGTTAGATTCATGGGATAATCTGAAAATGAAAGGGTCATAAAAGTGCAAAAAAAATACTAATTTTATTATTGCACTGATGCTTACTTATAAATTGCTAACACACAAACAACATTTGATCATTATTTTCCTACAACAGCACTTGGAACTGTCAATAATGGATGCTCTTCACTGAAATTGGCTAATGAGGTTAAACCATGTCTGTGTTTTGCAATTGTGATATGTGTTAAGCAATATGAATGTAATTGTTATATGTGCATCATGTGTATACTGGGCATGTTTGATTTGTTATCTTTTTTTAAATTAAAAAAAAAAAACTTTATTCCTTTTTGGTGTCATGTTCATCTAAAATTAAGAAGCACTGTACGGGATATTAATTTTCATAAGAAAGTTGTCACAACTTGTCATCTTCTAAAACAGGGTTTTACTAATTCTTACATTGTAAATCATGAAACCACTAACTGTCAAGGTACAAAAAGTCCAGAGATACAGAACTCACTTACAAAACCCCACTCTCACTGTACAGACCTCACTTACAAAAACCCACTCTCACTGTACAGACCACACTTACAAAAACCCACTCTCACTGTACAGACCGCACTTGCAAAAACCCACTCTCATTCACAGTATAGACTGCACTTACAAATACCCACTCTCACTGTACAGACCGCACTTACAAAAAACCACTATCACTGTACAGACCGCACTTACAAAAACCCACTCACTCTTACTGTACAGTATGGGGGTTTCTCTTTCCAGGATTTATATAACTGTAAGGAAATTGCGCTTTCAAACAAACAAGACTGAGGGGTCTATATTTATCAAGCTCCGAATGGAGCTTGATGCCCTGTGTTTCTGGTGAGCCTTCTAAAGACCGCTGCTCCATAACCTGTCCGCAAGAACTGCTGGTGCAATGAAAAATGTCGACAGCGTATGCTGTCAGCGTTTATCGATGTGCGGCGGAAATGGACCCCTGAATGTCATATACTTATCTCTGATCATGACTTTGGGATTGGCTAAAGAAACTTTATTTTTAGTGATGCTAAATCCTAGCATTTTTTAAACACTCGGATTTACCATCATTTTAACAACCCAAAAATGTGAGTATGAAATAAAAACAAAGATATTTACTCACATTTCCTGCAGATCTTGTTAGCTATACAGGATATCACATATCTGTCTATTAAATACATATTCATTAGGAATGTGCAAATATGCTAAAAGTGTAATTCACTTGGTAGAATGAATAGTCCTGTGGACATTTGTTTTGGACAATCAAATGTTGATAAGAATGAAAATCCATTAAAATTCGGTAATTGAATGTTATTTCTAATTTTCAAATATTACTTTCGCTTTCGAATGTTCACAATTAGATGGAATATCCACATTCAAAATTTCGTATGTAACATTCATTTCAACAAATGCTATTTAGAAGTTCAATAGTTCATATGTTATGGGATTTTAATAAATGTATACAAAATAGATACAAAAGCCCCTATTTAACAAAGTCTGGTGCAACGCCGCCCCCTGCAGACTTGCGGCCAATGGGCCGCCAGCAGTAGGTGTCAATCAACCCGATCGTACTCAATCAGGTTGAATTCAGGCGATGTCTGTTCGCCTGCTCAGAACAGGCGGACAGGGTTATGGAGCAGCGGTCTTTGTGACCGCTGCTTCATAACTGCTATTTCTGGCGAGCCTGCAGGCTCGCCAGAAACACGGGGCATCAAGCTCCATTCAGAGCTTGATAGATAAGCCCCAAAGAGAGCATTAGAAATACTAATACAAATATATTGATTCAAATGTTTTTCAAATTCAAATATTGCATAATTTGAATTGAATTATTAGAAAATTTCAAATCGAATATTAAATTTAAAGAAAGCATTAGAAATACTATTACATTAAAAAATAATAAGATAGCACTCACTGGATAAGAAAATAAAACTTAGCTTTTATTGCAGAGTATCAAAGATTAAAACGGTCCTATGACGTTTTGGTGCCAACTAGCACCTTTATCAAATTAATCAGTCAGTTCCTTCAGGCAGATAACATAGCCTGACATCCAAAAATGAACAAGTTAAAACCATAAGGATGCTGCAGCTTTATATACATTGTGTCTAGCTCAATTGATAGCTGGTCGCAGTGCGTGTTTGCACGTCCGCATGCACGTCACTTAGGCCACGCCCCTTCCGGAATTGCAGTGAACTGTAATAGGTGCAACCGGCACCATCATAACTTAGATTCACCCACTGCTACCAGCTATCAATTGAGATAGACACAATGTATATAAAGCTGCAGCATCCTTATGGTTTTAACTTGTTCATTTATGGATGTCAGGCTATGCCATCTGCCTGAAGGAACTGACTGATCCATTTGATAAAGGTGCTAGTTGGCCCCGAAATGTCATGGGACCGTTTTAATCTTTGATACTCTGCAATAAAAGCTAAGTTTTATTTTCTTATCCAGTGAGTGCTATCTTATTATGTGACTGTTTGTACTCTGTGATACAGCACCCTGGTGTATATATATATATATATATATAGAGAGAGAGAGAGAGGGGCCCATTTATCAAGCTCCGGATGGAGCGTGAGGGCCCGTGTTTCTGGCGAGCCTGCAGGCTCACCAGAAACACCAGTTACAAAGCAGCGGTCTAAAGTCCGCTGCTCCATAACCTGTCAGACAGACATCTGACAGACATTGCCGCAATTCAACCCGATCGAGTATGATCGGGTTGATTGACACCCCCTGCTAGCAGCCGATTGGCTGCAAATCTGCAGGGGGCGGTGTTGCACCAGCAGCTCACAAGAGCTGCTGGTGCAATGCTGAATACGGAGAGCGTATTGCTCTCCGCATTCAGTGAGGTCTGTCAGACCTGATCCGCACTGTCGGATCAGGTCTGACAGACCTTTATTAAATAGGCCCCATAGTAGCGTTTGTGACAAGATCAGAGTGTTTTGCACATGAACAAGATCTTCGAATAGTGTCAACATGTCTAAAAGTCCAGATATGCACGTTATCTACACCTTTTGTGTGTTGAATTTGATGTGTCCATTTTGCTACCAGAAAAAAAACTCTGGTCGGGAGGATTGTGATCGCCAAATTCAGATCCGGTCTGAACATTTTCTTTTATGAAAATGGTGTTATGGTTTGGGTTGCAATCATTCAGAACTTGATAAACATGTATTGGGAGCAATAAGTCTTAGATAAACAGTATCAGTCCCTAAATTTCACAAGACTTAAATTGAAAAGTCTCTTTAAAATTGCATACATAGTAACATAGTAGATAAGGTTGAAAAAACTTAGTAGATAAGGTTGAATGAACTGAAGTCCATCAAGTTCAACCTATACAAATCTAAAATACTTACAAAAAGCTCCAGTTAAGCTTAAATAACCCCACTAAAAGGTGACTCATTTAATACTAGCAATCATATCCATGAATTTTGTTTATATACAGAAATGTATCCAGACTATTTTTAAATGTATCTAGGGTATTGGCATTCACTACCTCCTTTGGTAATGAGCTCCACAATTTTATTGCTCTTACAGTGAAAAAACGTTTCCGTTGCAGGAGATTAAATCTCCTTTCCTCCAACCTTAAATTGTGACCTCTGGTCACAAACAATTTTCTTGGAATAAACAGAGCTTCTGCCATCTCTGAATATGGGCCTTGAATATATTTATATAAAGTAATCATGTCACCTCTCAAGCGCCTTTTTCTAAATAAAACAGACCCAGTTTGGCTAGCCTCTCCTCATAGGTTAATTTCTCCAATCCCCTTATTAGCTCTGTGGCCCTTCTCTGAACTTTTTCTAGTTCTGCAATATCTTTTTTTGCGATTGGTCCCCAGAACTGCACTCCATACTCAAGGTGAGGTCTTACCAGGGCTTTATATAGTGACAGAATTATGCTTTCCTCCCGTGAATCAATGCCTCTTTTAATACATGCTAGTGTCTTATTAGCCTTTGAAGCCGCTGCCCTACATTGTGCACCCATCTTTAGCTTGTTATCTATTACTACTCCCAAATCCCTTTCCTCCTTTGTTTGGCTAAGTCTTGTCCCATTTAAAAAATATGTTGCCTGCTTATTTTTACTTTCAAAATGTAGAACCTTGCATTTTTCCGTATTAAATCTCATTTTCCATTTACTTGCCCATACTGTACTTCTAATTTTTGCAGATCCCTTTGTAATGAAAGTTCATCCTGCTCTGATCTAATGACCTTACTTAATTTAGTATCATCTGCAAAAATAGAGATGTCTGAATATCTGAATTATAAAAGTATAATTTTATAGATTAGTATTTCATATGTCCCAGCATTTCCCTTAGGTTTTTACGGGAGGAGGAGGTGAAGGGACATTTGTTTTGTGTGTGGGGCGGTAACAAGAGGGGTTAGACCCAGAGTGTTATGGGTGGCAAGTTTGTGTCAAAAGCAGGTCCAGGGCAGTCCCTGGAAACTTGGACATTTGCCTTGACCGGTGAAGAAAGCAGATAGACCTACCACCCTGCAGCATTTTCACAAGATTTGAGATGGTTGGGGAGGTCTGGTATGATGACTGTAAAATATAAATGTAATATGTAGTTATAAATATGTATGTTAACTATTTTGAAATAATTACATTCAAAAATGCTTGGCGACAACATGTAATATCGTATAAAATCCAGAGTGAGGGCAATTTTTCATCAATAATTTATTTAAGTATATTCATGCTTCGGGGGGTGAATTATAAAGTTTAATGAGATATACTCCCTGGGTTATGGGGATATGTTGAGATCTTGATGGATTTGTGTCTCTTTTAACAGTTTAGAGAACTACTTGCTTTGCACAGCGGTTAGTAATATTTTTGAAATACATATTTCTATTTTTCTCAAATGAAACTACATTTTTTAAATGCAAAGTAGAAAATATAGTAATTCCATGCAGGATAAACACTGTCTCCTTCAGACTTTCAATGCAAGCTAGTGTTCATATTTTTTTTGTGTTGAATTAATTGGACATTCTGCTTAAATTCTTATTGTTGAAAAGTGGACACTTGACACCCCTAAAATGAATTCATTTGTATAATTATAAATAATCTCTTTGCCTGCTTCTTTTTTTATAAGGCAAACAGATTTTTTTTTTGTCTGGTGTGATCGTCTAAATAATCTTTTTTGATTTATATATATATATACACATACCAGGTGGAATTATGAAGTAGGCGGGTAGGAGCAATATAATATTTTCTAATATTATATCATTTTCAGCTATCCAAACCACAAATTAATTGCATAACTTTCCATAAATGTATTTAATGATAATTTGTGTAATAAAAACTGTTTTAATACTGGCTAATTTTAGCTTAACGGACACTGAACCCAAATTTTTTCTTTCGTGATTCAGATAGAGCATGAAATTTTAACCAACTTTCTAATTTACTCAAATTTTCTTCATTCTCTTGGTATCTTTATTTGAAATTCAAGAATGTAAGTTTAGATGCCGGCCCATTTTTGGTGAACAACCTGGGTTGTTCTTGCTGATTGGTGAATACATTCATCCACCAATAAAAAAGTGCTGTCCAGAGAGCTGAACTAATAAAAGCTTAGATTCCTTCTTTTTCAAATAAAGATAGCAAGAGAACAAAGAAAAATTGATAATAGGAGTAAATTAGAAAGTTGCTTAAAATTACATGCTCTATCTGAATTACAAATCACATCAGTGTCCCTTTAATATTGGCTTAAATTTTAGCCTGGTGGTCAGCAAAATCAGCAGGGCGGTGCAGCCGCCAAAAAGGTTGTGGGGAAGGAAAGCTGAAACCTAGAAATTACTTACACCACATTCTGTTTGGCTCTTTCTCATCTTGGCTCAAATACTCCCAACTCCACCACTTCATTCATTCATCTTGGCTCAAATACTCCCAACTCCACCACTTCATTCATATATCTCCCCATAAAAAAAGACCTACGTAGGCCTCCCACTCCTTTTGAACAGATTTGCCTCTCAGGCACGATATCCAAGGGCTGCCTCTCATTAGGGAAATCCCTATTGCATAATGCCCACTCTGTTTCTCTCCACATCTATACAACACAATGGCACCACGAACTAGGCACTGACCTAGATACCAAACAGTGGCAAATGTTTTTCCACAATACACGTAAATCTTCCACATCTCCAAAAATCATTGAACTAAATTATAAAAAAATCTTCTTTGCTGGTACCTGACTCAGGTGAGATTAAAAAGCATATATTCGACCTCCTCAGCATTTTGTTGGAGAGGAGGCAATAGACAAGGTAACATGCTACATATGTGGTGGCACTGCAGCAAATTAACCCCTTTCTGGCAAAGCATTGAATGTACCTTTCAAACACTAGCAGGACAATACTTTGAATTAACCCCTACAATAGTTCTACAAAATGAACATCCACCACTAAGTTGTAAAATTAGAGCAACACTACTGAGAATTGGTATTAATAGTGCAAAATCGCTAATAGCTCTATACTGGAAATCACCACAATTACCAACACAAGAGATGTGGTTTAATAAAACAGTTGAAATCATAACACTCAAAGAATTCAGTTATTATAAATTAAACAAGTCCTCGTTCTTTACCGACATTAAATTTTATTGGGAATCTATACATCACCCATCCCTACCCCCAAACGCCATTTACTCCAAAAACACCACTCAACTGAACGCCTCTAACGTTCCAGGCACCAAATTCCGATCAATGCTAATATCCCTCTACCCCACTGACCAAATATTGCTACATACCTCATTATCAGCGGCACACCCCCCTCCCTAGTTTACCCGACCCCTGCCCCTTTGTTTTCCCCTATCCTTTCATCTTATATATCTTTTCCTCACCCCTCAACTTCAACCTTTGACCTTTAATGTACTTTGAGGAAATGACTGGACAATAGTATCTATACCACTAGAGGAGGTGGTGGTTCCATGTGCATAAATAATGATTGATGATGTGATTAATCCTTAAATACAGATTGCCCATAGTCCATACCCTGTGTTGATACAGATCTACTACCATTTCTATGACTGATAATTGTCTCCTCAACCAACATAACCCCTCTCAAGCCCAACTTTATCCACTCACATTATTGGCAGTTAATGTTATATAACTTGTAAGTTGTAATTTTCAAATAATAAAAAACTTTAAAAAAATAAATAAATAAAAAAAAAGGTTGTGGGGAGAGAACACTGATATATACAGTATATAACTAAGAATAATGAGGCAAGCAGATTTTTTTGTATAGTTTTCTCCTATTGTATATGTATTTTTATCAGTACTAAATGGTAACACTTCTATTGTTCCTTTATTATATAAGGATATTTATTTAAATATATCTTAGTAGTAATAGAATGAGTTTTTACTAATGCAAATATCAGTAATCCAATAGGATATCATTAAACAGACATTAAACTCAAATTGTAATTTTTCATAAAATGTTTAGTAGTGCTTAATGAAACAGGTTAACAATGCATTTTCATTATTTATTTTCCCTGATTTTCCTGTAATTTACCTGTTAAAATTCTAGAATTCCCCCTCCCCTAGAGAAGCCAGAGTGCAGTCCATGGAATGCAGAATCCTGACACTCCTACACGCTGCACATTGATTAGTTGATATGTACATGAGCTTGTTTATATCTTTCCTTTATTGGCTACAGCAAGGGACGTAAAATAAACAACATTTAATAGGCTTTTCACAGGGTGTGTCCTGAGCTTGCAAAACAATTAATATGTTTCTAACAAAATGACAGTTTGGTATGCTTTCAAAGCATTTATTGTGCATGCAAATCTCCTGCAATGCAGTGCATAATTGTTTGATGAATTAATAAAACAAATGCCTTTACTATCCCTTTAAGTCATTAAGAATCTGTTTTGGGTTTTTACATGTAACCAATATAGACAGACCAGAATGGAGACCCCCAGCGTATCATGTCCTACAGTGAAAAAGGTGGGCAGATAGACCCTGGCACAGATTACAGTAACAAGATTGAAATGGCAACTGATTTCAGCCTGGTAATTAAAGAGGCACGTCTGAGTGATGATAGAACTTTTACCTGCAAAGTGAGCTCAGATACTGAGGGAAGCAGAGAGGAAACGATTTCACTAAAGGTGTTTGGTGAGTACTAGTAAATAGATATCCTGCTTCTCTCCTGTTCTGCTTCAATACGCTTCAGCTGTGATTCTGTTTCTTTCAATACTATATTTCTCACCTCACTATCTCTTCTTTCTAATTTTAGATCCCCCGGAAGTTCCTGAGCTGAGTATAACCACTAATATGTTATCAGTCACAATAGCAGCAGCTTCTAAGGTAACTTCACTATGGGCTGGATTCATAGATACTTGTTAGTATGCTGAGGGGCTTTGTTATTAAGGCAAAATCATGTTTAAAGTTAATTGAGGCTCACCTCACCTATCTTTTCTAGCCTATCATCGGTGGGCGTTCCCTCCATTAACATATAGTTAAAGGGACAGTCTACACCAAAATTGTTATTGTTTAAAAAAATTGATAGTGCCTTTACTACCCATTCCCCTGCTTTGCACAACTAACATTGTTATATTAATATACTTTATAACATTTAAACCTCTAAATTTCTGCCAGTTTCTAAGACACAACAGACAACCTCTTATCACGTTTTTTTTATTAGCTTTTCATAACAAGAGACTGCTAATCCATGTGGGCCATATAGATAACATTGTTCTTTTTTCCATGGAGTTGTGCATAACACTGCACTAATTGGCTGCAAGTCAATATATCCTATACTATAAAAGGCCAAGTGTGTTTGTCCGAAGCTGTCATGCGCAGTAGAGACAGCACGAGGACAAACACACCTGGCCTTACAGTCCCTACCTCATCTGCGGTGCAAGCAGAAGTGGGCGTGGCCGAGCGTGAAGGCCCATGAAGTGGGCGGGGCCGGGCGGGCCCGTGAAAGGCCATGCAGACTGAGAGCTCAAAACAGCTCAAAAGAGGGGAGAGAGGGGGTAGGGAAAACATAAGAAAGGTGAGAGAGAGATCAAGAGGGGAGATAAAGAGAGCACAAGAGAGGGAGAGAGACAGCAAAAGAGAGGGGGAGGGAGAGCAAAAGAAAGGGGAGAGAGAGATCAAAAGAGGGGAGAGAGAGAGAGAGAGGGGGGAAGAGAGAGAGAGAGGGGGGAAGAGAGAGAGAGAGGGGGAAAGAGAGAGAGAGAGGGGGAAAGAGAGAGAGGGGTGGGAAAGAGAGAGAGAGGGGGAAGAGAGAGAGGGGGAGAAAGAGAGAGAGGGGGAGAAAGAGAGAGAGGGGGAGAAAGAGAGAGAGAGGGGGAGAAAGAGAGAGAGGGGGAGAAAGAGAGAGAGAGGGGGAGAAAGAGAGAGAGAGAGGGGGAGAAAGAGAGAGAGGGGGAGAAAGAGAGAGAGGGGGGATGATAGAGAGAGAGAGAGGGGGAGAGAGAGAGGGGGGGGAGAGAGCGAGGGGGGGAGAGAGAGGGGAGAGAGAGAGAGAGAGAGAGGGGGGAGAGAGAGAGAGAGAGAGAGAGAGAGAGGGGGGAGAGAGAGAGAGAGATAGAGGGGAGAGAGAGATAGAGGGGAGAGAGAGAGAAAGAGAGGAGAGAGAGAGATAGAGGGGAGAGAGAGAGAGGGGAGAGAGATGGGGGGGGAGAGAGAGAGAGAGAGGTGGGAGAGGGAGAGAGGAGAGAGAGAGGGGAGAGAGAGAGGGGGGAGAGAGAGCGCAAAAGAGAGGGGGGAGAGAGAGAGCACAAAAGAGAGGGGGAGAGAGCGCAAAAGAGAGGGGGGAGAGAGAGAGCGCAAAAGAGGGGGGGAGAGAGAGAGCGCAAAAGAGGGGGAGAGAGCGCAAAAGAGAGGGGGGAGAGAGAGAGCTAAAAAGAGAGGGGGGGAGAAAGCGCAAAAGAGAGGGGGGAAAGAGAGAGCGCAAAAGAGGGGGTAGAGAGAGCGCAAAAGAGAGGGGGGAGAGAGAGAGCTCAAAAGAGAGGGGAAGAGAGAGAGCTCAAAAGAGAGGGGGAGAGAGCGCAAAAGAGAGGGGGAGAGAGAGAGCAAAAGATAGGGGGAGGGAGAGAGCGCAATGGGTGGGACCGCTGTACCATGCAAAAAATGGCCCGTGTGAACGGGCTTTAGGACTAGTAATAAATAAATAACCATGTGATAAGGGGCTGTCAGAAGAGGCTTAGATACAAAAGTAATCACAGAGGTTAAAATTATTTTAATATAACCATGTTGGTTATGCAAAACGGGGTAATGGGTAATAAAGGGATTATCTATCTTGTTAAACAATACATTTTTTTGGAGTAGACTGTCCATTTAAATGGCCAGATACATGATATCTTTCACAGTAAGAGGAAACCTCTTGCAACACAGATAAACAATAATAAAAACACTTTGGAAAAACTTTTGCCAAGGGGTTCTGTAAGTGTGTAATTGTTAAATATTATCTGTTTTGTTATGTTAAAAGTAATGTCACTGGATAGAACGGTACTTGCTATCTTGCAGAGGCAACCAAGGGACTGGAAGTGGGCATCCAGGGATGATTTCAATGTGTTGTCGTTATTTCTTACCTAAACCACAGCTCAGCATGTGGGATTTAGAAAGACACAACTGAACCTATCAAGTATCTTGCCTTGTGGTTGTGTCTTGCTATGTCAAAGCTGACAAGGTTGTCTTTTTTTTTCTTTTTTTTCTTGAAATGTTTTAAGTTTGTGCATAAGTTAGAGTGGACTGTTATACATAAATATACCGTGTATATATATATATATATATATATATATATATATATATATATATATATATATATATATATATATATATATATATATACTTTATATATATATTTGTTTTGTAATGTTTATAACAATGTCCTTGACAGCAGAAGTTGTTCTATTTGTTGTTAAAGGGATATTAAACAGTATAAAATGCTTAATTATGTATAGTTAAACAATACTTTGCAATATAGTTTCATTATTTATTTTTTCCCTCTTTCCCTGTAATTTAACTCTGAGGGGCATATCTATCAAGCTCCGTGTGGCTCGCCAGAAACACCAGTTATGAAGCAGCTGTCTAAAGAGCGCTGCTCCATAACCTGTCCGCCTGCTCTGAGGAGGCGGACAGATATTGCTGCAATTCAACCCGATTGAATACGATCTGGTTGATTGACACCCCCTGCTAGCGGCCAATCTCTCCGCATTCAGTGAGGTCTGTCGGACATGATCCACAATGTCAGATCATGTCCGACAGGCCTTTCATAAATAGGCCCCTGAAAATTGTTGGTTTTCTAAACTCCACTGAGTTTCTATAAATTAATGGGCACTGCCATGTTGGAAGTTAAGTTTCCTCTAATCTCTCACCTACTGAAGGCAATTAGGGAGAGATATAAAACAGGCAATAAAAGAGATTGTTTAAAGAAGTCAGTGTGGAACATAGGATTACCTTAGAAGGTTTCCATACAGCCACAATAAGTAGAAAACTAGTTCAAACATGGTACATCCATTACTTTATTGAAATCAGAGTACTGTATATAAACTAAACCTTTATACTTATATTTTCAATATTTAAACAACTAATATCATTTTAGAAAATAAATTATTCTAAGGCTAATCTTTGATTTGAATACATGATTATGTCTAGCATTTATTTACTATTTACATCAGTTTAAATTAAGGGGTAGATAGAAATAGCTTCCTGCTCTGACAAGGAGCAGGTACAAATCTATAAATTCTGCAAGTATTGATGTTACGTCAAGTTGTTTTGATGAGATATTGGTTTCACAAACAAATTATTTGGGTTTTATCTCTACTTTCCTTCTTTGTAGATTGGCACCTGTGTCAGTCGTAATTCATACCCAGCCCCAGTCATCAAGTGGTACAAAAATAACATGCTTTTAAACCCAGCATCTGAAGCAAACAACGGTGGGTGTGAGAATGGAGAATGATGTAGAGAGAATAGCAATTGGAGAGTTAGGGCAAATTGTTAACTTCAGCTCCCTCTGTACACAGATTTATACATGACGTCTCGCACAGTTACAGAAGCCTCTGGTTTGTACACTGTCTCTAGTGTTCTGTTCTTGAGACCCACCAAAGCAGATAAGGACTCTTTTTTCTCCTGTAAAGTTGTGTATCAGCTGCCAGGAGGAGGACAAGACAGTTTGGAATCCGAAAGGTTTAACCTTACTTTGCACTGTGAGTGAAACAATATCCATTCTCCTTGTGTGAAACAACCTTACTTTTACGTCTTCCTATCTTGGCCATGCCATTCCTGCTTTGCACTTTGTTAAATTGTCACATTTTCTTCTTCGTCTTGTTTTCTTCCTTAGACTTTCTCCATATAAGTCATGTTACTTAGGTTAAATGAGTTGGCTTTCTAAGGGTTTAATGTAAGTTAAATTGTCAGCTTCTTTAGTGTAAATGAAGTAGTCTCTATATAGGTTGAATTCGATGGACTTCTGTCTTCTTTCAACCTCATTTATTATGTATGATACTATGTTCTTTGCATTTTACCTTCATTTTTGTGTCATCCTAGCAGGACATAGTGTTTTTTTCCTTTGTTTCTGAGTTCAAACATTAGTAGCACTCTCCACTGTTTACCAGTAGAGCTATGGGAGGTTTTATTTACCAGCCAATGAGCTTCTCTCCCACAGATCAGTCTTGCACTAACAAATACAATTCATTTAACCAATTTAAATAGCTTTAACTTGACTTTTTTTTCCCCATAAAAAGTATTTATACTTAACATGTTTATTATACACGTGAGAGTTTTTCTGCTTTGTACCTTTAATACCTTTTACCCTCTATTAAGCAAACACATTGTCTTTCAAGTCTCTCATTCCTCTCTCAATGTAAACCCTTTTTTTCTCTTTTCCAAATATTTATTTCTCTTCTCTCTTGGTTGCATGCTTTCTCTCCCTTGTTTGTAAATTAAATATTCCCTTCTAAAAATCTTCTTGTTTTGTTCCATTAACTTATTTTTGTCAGTATTCTAGGTCATTGCTTACCATTTTTATCTTTGCATTCTCTTCAGACTACCCTGAAGTTGTGCAGTTTGAGGTTGCGTCTTTGCTTCCCATTAAGGAGGGGGACACTGTGACATTGCGTTGTGTAGCAGATGGGTACCCACCCCCTTTCTACAGCATTACCAAATTGCAGGTATCCGATTTTTGTTGGACTCTACTCCTGGTTTTGCATAATTTCTAACTCTCCTCAATCTCACTGGTTATATATAAATGTCCCCATACATTCAAGAGTAACTCAAACTCCAACCACACTCTTTGTTCTCCGAGACTGGCACTAAGTGGGTAGACAGACTGACAATCTAAAAGGCCATTTATGATAGGATCATTTTTAAAATCTAATAATAAAGCAGGGTTAAAAAAAAATACTGTAACACAAATCTCTTTTTTTAGTTTTGTCAGTTTTATATCTCTTTAATCAGTGCACATTCAGCTAAAAATATTTATCATGTTGTTGCTAAATTTCAGCTTTACCCAAAAGTGGATCATGATCTACCATAGTAAATGTTCTGTAAATTCCCCTAGACAAAAGAGATTATATGAGTTAATGTTACAAATAAAAAGTTTAGTAAAGGGTACTCAACTTGACGTACCCGCTGCCAGGATGTATCATTACACACTCACTTGAGTGTGTAATGTCGCCCCCTTCTCTTACAGGATTGTTTGGGGTGATTTCTATCTGCCAACTTAGAGGTGACGAAGATGGTAAGAAGCAGCGGTTGGATGACCGCTGCATCTTTCATTGCAGAAAGTAGGCCTGGATGAGCGAGCCTGCTCCACAAGGACTCAATGGCAGCATTCGCTGCTTAATACATGAAGCACAAAGTGTTTTAGACAAGCATATTCTTAATCACAATTAGGAAATGGGTGTTTTTGATAAGAAAGTCTCAAGCAATTAAAATATTTGGTTTGCACTATGCACACTAGTCATTTGGTGGCATCATATCTATATGCAACTTTTGCTCTGTGATGATTGTAGCTACATGGTCATTCCCCTGTTACTCTATCAACTGTCCCAACTGTATTTATGCATTGGATTTCTATTTAGTCTCAATTTCACCTTTCTTAGAGCTCCTAAAGTTTTGCTAACTGTACCTTTTTAATTAACACTGGCTTAATATTACCCCAAGTCTTAATGCTACCTCATTCCACTTTCTTTTGCAGGATGGCAAAGAGTTGGAGTTGTACTCGGGTACTGAAGGAGCAGTCACTTTTGATCCTATTTCTAGAAATGATAATGGGTCCTATCACTGTGTAGCTGTGGATTTTGACAGTCCTTCTGATGCTACTCTCGAAACGGAAATAGACATCAATGTACATTGTGAGTGTGAACATTTAGTTAAATGGTACTGTAAAAAGAAAAGAACAAATTAAGGGATTAATTAAGTCATGTGTATTTTGGGACATTTCACTTTAAGCTGTTTAAATTGTTCAGTAGGTATTACTTAAAGGGACAGTCTACCATAGAATTGTTATTGTTTTAAAAGATAGATAATCCCTTTATTACTCATTCCCCAGTTTTGCATAACCAACACAGTTATATTAATACACGTTTTACCTCTGTGATTACCTTGTATATAGGAACCTTCTTCCAGCCCCCTGATCACATGACTGTGACTGTTTATTATCTATTGTCTTAAATTTAGCATTGTATTGTGCTAGATCTTAAATAACTTTCTGTGCCTGAACACAGTGTTATCTATATGGCCCACGTGTACTTTCTGTCTCTTTGTGTTGAAAAGAGATTTAAAAAGCATGTGATAAGAGGCAGCCCTCAAAGGCTTAGAAATTAGCCTATGAGTCTACCTATGTTTAGTTTAAACTAAGAATACCAAGAGAAAAAAGCAAATTTAATGATAAAAGTAAATTGGAAAGTCGATTAAAATTAAAAGTCCTATCTGAATAATGAAAGTTTAATTTATACTTGACTGTCCCTTTAAGACACTTTAAGGAGGAACCCTTTTATAGTAACATAAGTTGATAGCAGTAATATACTGTAGATCTTGACGTAGTAGAAAGAGGTGAGATAAATTAAGATGTTATAAAAAATGGTTTTGGAAATAAATCTATTGCAGCCCCATGAACAGAATTTGTTACCAGAGAAGATTCCAGTAATAACACTTGGGTATAACCCTAGTATACTTATATTACAGAGATGGGGGTGCTCACTGTCCTAATATGTGATTAGAACAACAAAGAAGAAAAAGGTGGACAGTCTTAGAGCACTCAGAAAGGAGGTACTATTAAGGTAGTATGAGGCAGGAAAGATCGCCAAGAAGAATATGCAATATAAAACTTAACGTTTATTCGGATACTATAATCATAAAACCCTAGCATTTCGCCGTACTCTGCTTTTTCAAAATGCGCATCAGGCGCTCTTTTGAGACCAGCAACCTGGTTTATTTGTACTTTGTATCAGTAATTACTAGTCTCGTTCTTTGGTAAACGCTCCATAGATTTGCCTTGGCTCTAATTCATCAGACCTTTACACACCGCTCCAGTATTGCACTTAAATAGCATTATTGTTGTGAAGTTAATCCTCTTTTCTAAGATATAATTTCCTGTGCAATCCGTGAGCCTTTTCTGGTGTGTATCGACCTGAGTCTTTATTATTGCCATATCGTGATTAGCATATTTCTTTTCCTTAGACCGCTCCAATACTGCACTTGGATTGAATATTTTGATGTGAGGTTAATCCTCAGTTTGCATATTATCCCCTGTGCAGGCGTGAGCTCTCTCTGGTGTATATTGAACTGAGTGTCCACCTTTGCCATTATTAGGATTATCATATTTTTGTTATGTACCCGGGTTTGCTGGTACTCATCTTTCTTGTTGCATTTTTAATCTAAGTTTTACATACACCTACACTGTTAGGGTTTTCTGATTATAGTATCCAAATAAACGTTTTAATTTGCATATCCTTCTTGGCGATTTTTCCTGCCTCATACTACCTTAATAGTACCTCTTTTCTGAGTGCTCTAAGACTGTCCACCATTTTCTTCTTTGTTGTTCTTAAGAGATACATGAAGACTAGTGTATCCTATATTTGGGTGAAAGTTGCACATTCACATTTTTTCAAGGTTGTACTATATACCATGACAAGTCACGGAGTGTAGTACAGCCTTAATGTTCTTCGTTGCAGTGTCTTAAGCAATACCTACTGATAAGAAGAGGAAGGTCTAGAAGGAGATAAAAAGAGCAGGAGTAGAGGGTCTCACTTTTCCTTGTCGTATACTCTAAGTGGAGATGGGTTGTATACATGGGTAGCTGGGGGGAGGAATTGTGTCAGATTTAGCCAGAAATCTATCCTCTCCTAAGAAGTTTTGTATTGGTCCCGGTAAAACCGAAACATGCCTTCCTAGCATTCCCCACCTTTACGTGTTTTATTGCTTTTCATATTTTTCACTGTCATGATTTTGTTTTTATTGCCCAGTGCTTTTCCTCTACTCTGCTTCATTAGCAAAATGTATCCCAATCCCTGATTGTACAACCTAAGGCTATGATTCCACCTTTGTTGCACAGCTCTCCTTGTTTTTATTGTATATGTTTTTCTTACTTTTTGTTACATTGTTATATTCTCATTTACACATTGGTTTTGTTTCACCTTAACTGTCCTCTTTCTAGTTGATATTTAACAGCTAACCCATGAAGACCCCTAACCTAAGACCCCCTAAATTACAAAAAGAAACACCAACTGGTTTAAAAAGAAGTACACAAGAAATAGAAAAACATTAAGAGTTAAAAAAAATCCTATACTAAAACAAAAACCCCTATACTAAACCCCCCCCCAAAAAAAACCCTAAGAGCGCGGATCAGGTCCGACAGACATTGCTGAATGCGGAGAGCAATACGTTCTCCATATTCAGCATTGCACCAGCAGCTCACAAGAGCTGCTGGTGCAACGCCGCCCCCTGCAGACTCGCGGCCAATGAGTTGTCAATCAACCCGATCGTACTCGTTTGGGTTGAATTCCGGCGATGTCTGTCCGCCTGCTCAGAGCAGGTGGACAGGGTTATGAAGCAGCGAACTCTAAGGCTTGAACCCCAAGATGTTACTCACCATCCTGAATGCGTGCTTCTTAGGGGGCAGGGGCTGGTCAGCAGACCGATGGGGTTGTGGCAGTTTATGGGGTTAAAGGGACAGTCTACACCAGAATTTTTATTGTTTAAAAATATAGATAATCCCTTTATAACCCATCCCTCAGTTTTGCATAACCAGCACAGTTATATTAATATATGTTTTACCTCTGTGATTACCTTGTATCTAAGCCTCTGCAGACTCCCCCTTATCTAAGTGCTTTTGACAGACATACAGTTTAGACAACCAGCGCAGACTCCTAAATTACTCCACGGGAGTGAGCACAATGTTATCTATATGACACACTGAGCTAGGAGGCGGTTTTCAACGGTTTAGAAATCAATTTGAGCCTGCCTAGGTTTAGCTTTTCAAAAATACCACCAAGGGAACAAAGCAAATTTAAAGTGACAGTCTACACCAACATTTTACTTATTTAAAAAGATAGATAATCCCTTTATTACCCATTCCCAGTTTTTGCATAACCAACACAGTTATATTAATATACCTTTTACCTCTGTGATTACCTTGTATCTAAGCCTTTGCAGACAGCCTCCTTATCTAAGTGCCTTTGACAGACATGCAGTGTAGTCAATCAGTGAAGACTCCCAAATAACTTCACGGGAGTGAGCACAATGTTATCTATATGACACATGTGAACTAGCACTGTCTAACTGTGAAAAACTTTCAAAATGCTCTGAGCTAGGAGGCGGTTTTCAACTGTTTAGAAATCAGTTTGAGCCTAGCTAGGTTTAGCTTTTCAAAAACACCACCAAGGGAACAAAGCAAATTTGATGATAAAATTAAATTGGAAAGTTGTTTAAAATTGCATGCCCTATCTGAATCATGAAAGTTTTGTTTTGACTAGACTGTCCCTTTAATGATAAAAGTCAATTGGAAAGTTGTTTAAAATTACATGCCCTATCTGAATCATGAAAGTTAAATTTTGACTAGACTGTCCCTTTAAGTAGTGTAGGAGTTAAAAAGTGTAGGTCATTTTTCAGTGTAATGCTTTATTATAATGTATTTATGTTTTGTTTAGTGCAACTTTTTTAAGCCCAAACCCTTTAAGCACAAAAGGTTTTAATGTAAAATGCGATTGTGTCCTCAAAAACGTGTTTATTTTCAACTTGTAATCTGAGTGCAAGTTAACGTGATTGCAATATTGCAATATCAAGCTCCCATTAAAGTTACCGCTCCACTTGTAAACTAGCCCTTAATTAGGCAAATTGTATGTCTCTTTAATTTGTTAATAAATTAAAATGCATAATCTATCTTTTTTTTTTTCTCTTTTTCTCCAACATTGGTGTGTCCGGTCCACGGCGTCATCCTTACTTGTGGGATATTCTCTTCCCCAACAGGAAATGGCAAAGAGTCCCAGCAAAGCTGGTCACATGATCCCTCCTAGGCTCCGCCCACCCCAGTCATTCTCTTTGCCGTTGCACAGGCAACATCTCCACGGAGATGGTTAAGAGTTTTTTGGTGTTTAAATGTAGTTTTTATTCTTCTATCAAGTGTTTGTTATTTTAAAATAGTGCTGGTATGTACTATTTACTCTGAAACAGAAAAGGATGAAGATTTCTGTTTGTAAGAGGAAGATGATTTTAGCAGACAGTAACTAAAATCGATTGCTGTTTCCACACAGGACTGTTGAGATGAAGTAACTTCAGTTGGGGGAAACAGTTAGCAGACCTTTCTGCTTAAGGTATGACTAGCCATATTTCTAACAAGACCATGTAATGCTGGAAGGCTGTCATTTCCCCTCATGGGGACCGGTAAGCCATTTTCTTAGTCAAATATAAAAGAATAAAGGGCTTAAAAAAGGGCTTAAAAACTGGTAGACATTTTTATGGGCTAAAACGATTGCTTTATTGGGGCATATTATGCAGATTCTAGCTAATAATTGGCATTATAATCTTGGGGAACGTTTAAAAAACGGCAGGCACTGTGTTGGACACCTTTTTTAGTCTGGGGGCCTTTCTAGTTATAGACTGAGCCTCATTTTCGCGCCATTACTGCGCAGTTGTTTTTGGAGAGCAAGGCATGCAGATGCATGTGTGAGGATCTAAGAATCACTAAAAAAGCTTCTAGAAGGCGTCATTTGGTATCGTATTCCCCTCTGGGCTTGGTTGGGTCTCAGCAAAGCATATAGCTGGGACTGTATAGGGGTTAAATTCTAAAACGGCTCCGGTTAATTTAAGGGTTAAAGCTCTGAAATTTGGTGTGCAATACTTTTAATGCTTTAAGACACTGTGGTGAAATTTTGGTGAATTTTGAACAATTCCTTCATACTTTTTCACATATTCAGTAATAAAGTGTTTTCAGTTTGAAATTTAAAGTGACAGTAACGGTTTTATTTTAAAACGTTTTTTTGTGCTTTGTTGACAAGTTTAAGCCTGTTTAACATGTCTGTACCATCAGATAAGCTATGTTCTATATGTATAAAAGCCAATGTGTCTCCCCATTTAAATTTATGTGATAATTGTGCCATAGTGTCCAAACAAAGTAAGGACAGTAATGCCACAGATAATGATATTGCCCAAGATGATTCCTCAAATGAGGGGAGTAAACATGATACTACATCATCCCCTACTGTGTCTACACCAGTTATGCCCACACAGGAGGCCCCTAGTACATCTAGTGCGCCAATACTTATTACCATGCAACAATTAACGGCTGTAATGGATAACTCCATAGCAAATCTTTTATCCAAAATGCCTACTTATCAGAGAAAGCGCGATTGCTCTGTTTTAAACACTGAAGAGCAAGAGGACGCTGATGATAACTGTTCTGACATACCCTCACACCAATCTCAAGGGGCCATGAGGGAGGTTTTGTCTGATGGAGAAATTTCAGATTCAGGAAAAATTTCTCATCAAGCTGAACCTGATGTTGTGACATTTAAATTTAAATTAGAACATCTCCGCGCACTGCTTAAGGAGGTGTTATCTACTCTGGATGATTGTGACAATTTGGTCATTCCAGAGAAATTATGTAAGATGGACAAGTTCCTAGAGGTTCCGGTGCCCCCCGACGCTTTTCCTATACCCAAGCGGGTGGCGGACATAGTAAATAAAGAGTGGGAAAGGCCCGGCATACCTTTTGTTCCCCCCCCTATATTTAAGAAATTATTTCCTATAGTCGACCCCAGAAAGGACTTATGGCAGACAGTCCCCAAGGTCGAGGGGGCGGTTTCTACTCTAAACAAACGCACTACTATTCCTATCGAAGATAGTTGTGCTTTCAAAGATCCTATGGATAAGAAATTAGAGGGTTTGCTTAAAAAGATTTTTGTACAGCAAGGTTACCTTCTACAACCAATTTCATGCATTGTTCCTGTCACTACGGCAGCGTGTTTCTGGTTCGAGGAACTAGAAAAGTCGCTCAGTAAAGAATCTTCGTATGAGGAGGTTATGGACAGAGTTCAAGCACTTAAATTGGCTAACTCTTTTGTTTTAGATGCCGCTTTGCAATTAGCTAGATTAGCGGCGAAAAATTCAGGGTTTGCTATCGTGGCGCGCAGAGCGCTTTGGCTAAAGTCTTGGTCAGCGGATGTGTCTTCCAAGACAAAATTGCTTAACATTCCTTTCAAAGGTAAAACATTATTTGGACCTGATTTGAAAGAGATTATTTCAGACATCACTGGGGGAAAGGGCCACGCCCTCCCACAGGATAGGTCTTTTAAGGCTAAAAATAAGCCTAATTTTCGTCCCTTTCGCAGAAACGGACCAGCCTCTAATTCTGTATCCTCTAAGCAAGAGGGTAATACTTCACAACCCAAACCAGCCTGGAAACCAATTCAAGGCTGGAACAAGGGTAAGCAGGCCAAGAAGCCTACCACTGCTACCAAAACAGCATGAAGGGATAGCCCCCGATCCGGGACCGGATCTAGTGGGGGGCAGACTTTCTCTCTTTGCTCAGGCTTGGGCAAGAGATGTTCAGGATCCTTGGGCGCTAGAAATAGTTTCTCAAGGTTATCTCCTGGAATTCAAGGAACTACCCCCAAGGGGAAGGTTCCACAGGTCTCAATTATCTTCAAACCAAATAAAGAGACAGGCATTCTTACATTGTGTAGAAGACCTGTTAAAGATGGGAGTGATACATCCAGTTCCAATAAGAGAACAAGGAATGGGATTTTATTCCAATCTGTTCATAGTTCCCAAAAAAGAGGGAACATTCAGACCAATTTTGGATCTAAAGATCCTAAACAAATTTCTCAGGGTACCATTGTTCAAAATGGAAACTATTCGAACGATCCTACCTACTATCCAGGAAAATCAATTTATGACTACCGTGGATTTAAAGGATGCGTACCTACATATTCCTATCCACAAGGAACATCATCAGTTCCTAAGGTTCGCTTTTCTGGACAAGCATTACCAGTTTGTGGCACTTCCATTCGGATTAGCCACTGCTCCAAGGATTTTCACAAAGGTACTAGGGTCCCTTCTAGCGGTTCTAAGACCAAGGGGCATTGCAGTAGTACCTTACTTGGACGACATCCTGATTCAAGCGTCGTCCCTGTCAAAAGCAAAGGCTCATACGGACATCGTCCTAGCCTTTCTCAGATCTCACGGATGGAAGGTGAACAAAGAAAAAAGTTCTCTGTCCCCGTCAACAAGAGTTCCCTTCTTGGGAACAATAATAGATTCCTTAAAAATGAGGATTTTTCTGACAGAGGTCAGAAAATCAAAACTTCTAAGCTCTTGTCAAGTACTTCATTCTGTTCCTCGTCCTTCCATAGCGCAGTGCATGGAAGTAATAGGATTGATGGTTGCAACAATGGACATAGTTCCTTTTGCACAAATTCATCTAAGACCATTACAACTGTGCATGCTCAGACAGTGGAATGGGGATTATACAGACTTGTCTCCGACGATTCAAGTAGATCAAAAGACCAGAGATTCACTCCGTTGGTGGCTGACCCTGGACAATCTGTCACAGGGAATGAGCTTCCGCAGACCAGAGTGGGCCATTGTCATGACCGACGCCAGCCTAGTGGGCTGGGGCACGGTCTGGGAATCCCTGAAAGCTCAGGGTCTATGGTCTCGGGAAGAGTCTCTTCTCCCGATAAACATTCTGGAACTGAGAGCGATATTCAATGCTCTCAGAGCTTGGCCTCAACTAACAAAGGCCAAATTCATAAGGTTTCAGTCAGACAACATGACGACCGTTGCATATATCAATCATCAGGGGGGAACAAGGAGTTCCCTGGCGATGAAAGAAGTGACCAAGATAATTCAATGGGCGGAGGATCACTCCTGCAACTTGTCTGCGATCCACATCCCAGGAGTGGAAAATTGGGAAGCGGATTTTCTGAGTCGTCAGACATTCCATCCGGGGGAGTGGGAACTCCATCCAGAAATCTTTGCCCAAATAACTCAATTATGGGGCATTCCAGACATGGATCTGATGGCGTCTCGTCAGAACTTCAAGGTTCCTTGCTACGGGTCCAGATCCAGGGATCCCAAGGCGACTCTAGTAGATGCACTAGTAGCACCTTGGACCTTCAACCTAGCTTATGTATTCCCACCGTTTCCTCTCATCCCCAGGCTGGTAGCCAGGATCAATCAGGAGAGGGCCTCGGTGATCTTGATAGCTCCTGCGTGGCCACGCAGGACATGTATGCAGACCTGGTGAATATGTCATCGGCTCCACCATGGAAGCTACCTTTGAGACAGGACCTTCTTGTTCAGGGTCCATTCGAACATCCGAATCTGGTTTCCCTCCAACTGACGGCTTGGAGATTGAACGCTTGATTTTATCAAAGCGTGGGTTTTCAGATTCTGTAATAGATACTCTGATTCAGGCTAGAAAGCCTGTAACTAGAAAAATTTACCATAAAATATGGAAAAAATATATCTGTTGGTGTGAATCTAAAGGATTCCCATGGAACAAGATAAAAATTCCTAAGATTCTATCCTTTCTACAAGAAGGTTTGGAGAAAGGATTATCTGCAAGTTCTCTGAAGGGACAGATCTCTGCTTTATCTGTTTTACTTCACAAAAGACTGTCAGCCGTGCCAGATGTTCAAGCATTTGTTCAGGCTCTGGTTAGGATCAAGCCTGTTTACAGACCTTTGACTCCTCCCTGGAGTCTAAATCTAGTTCTTTCAGTTCTTCAAGGGGTTCCGTTTGAACCCTTACATTCCGTAGATATTAAGTTACTATCTTGGAAAGTTTTGTTTTTGGTTGCAATTTCTTCTGCTAGAAGAGTTTCAGAGTTATCTGCTCTGCAGTGTTCTCCGCCCTATCTGGTGTTCCATGCAGATAAGGTGGTTTTGCGTACTAAGCCTGGTTTTCTTCCGAAAGTTGTTTCCAACAAAAATATTAACCAGGAGATAGTTGTACCTTCTTTGTGTCCGAATCCAGTTTCAAAGAAGGAACGTTTGTTACACAATTTGGACGTAGTCCGTGCTCTAAAATTCTATTTAGAGGCTACTAAAGATTTCAGACAAACATCTTCCTTGTTTGTTGTTTATTCTGGTAAAAGGAGAGGTCAAAAAGCGACTTCTACCTCTCTTTCCTTTTGGCTTAAAAGCATTATCCGATTGGCTTATGAGACTGCCGGACGGCAGCCTCCTGAAAGAATCACAGCTCACTCCACTAGGGCTGTGGCTTCCACATGGGCCTTCAAGAACGAGCCTTCTGTTGACCAGATATGTAAGGCAGCGACTTGGTCTTCACTGCACACTTTTGCCAAATTTTACAAATTTGATACTTTTGCTTCTTCGGAGGCTATTTTTGGGAGAAAGGTTTTGCAAGCCGTGGTGCCTTCCATTTAGGTGACCTGATTTGCTCCCTCCCTTCATCCGTGTCCTAAAGCTTTGGTATTGGTTCCCACAAGTAAGGATGACGCCGTGGACCGGACACACCAATGTTGGAGAAAACAGAATTTATGCTTACCAGATAAATTACTTTCTCCAACGGTGTGTCCGGTCCACGGCCCGCCCTGGTTTTTTTTAATCAGGTCTGATGAATTATTTTCTCTAACTACAGTCACCACGGTATCATATGGTTTCTCCTATATATATTTCCTCCTGTCCGTCGGTCGAATGACTGGGGTGGGCGGAGCCTAGGAGGGATCATGTGACCAGCTTTGCTGGGACTCTTTGCCATTTCCTGTTGGGGAAGAGAATATCCCACAAGTAAGAATGACGCCGTGGACCGGACACACCGTTGGAGAAAGTAATTTATCAGGTAAGCATAAATTCTGTTTTTTTTAATCTTTCAAAACTTGTCACCCGTCTACTTATTGAACTATCAATCTTCTTGGATAGTTGTTTACTTTTTGTCTCCACTTAAAGGGACAGAAAACCCCCAAATTTTCTTTCATAATTTAGATAGAACATAAAATTTTAAACTTTTCAATTTACTTCTATTATCAAATTTTCTTTATTCTCTTGTTATCATTTGCTGAAGAAACAACATTGCACTACTAGCAGCTAGCTGAACAGATCTAGTTAGCCAATCACAAGAGACAAATGTGTGCAGGCACCAATCAGCAGCTAGCTCCCACTAGTTTAGGATATGTGCGAATTCTTTTTTAACACAGGGTACCAAGAGAACGAAGCACATTTGAAATAAGAAGTAAATTGAAAAGTTTCTTAAAATGACATGCTCTACCTGAATCATGCAAGTGTAATTTTGACTTTCCAATCCCTTTAATTTCTATATTTTGCCACTCTGCTTTGTACTCGGGTTGTACATTATACAGAATAGTCACTATACACTATTTGCATTTTCTCTTTGTTACGCTCTTTGTTCATCCATTTCAGCATTTCCATTTTACTTTTTTTACCTTTTTAAATGTGTCACTGTTGTCCTCCCCACTTTTATGTTAATGTCTCCTTTTTTGTGTCTATCCCTACCTAATATCTATTTGTTATTGTTATCCACAGATCTGAATGAACTCTCTATCATCCCAGCGAACCCCATAACAGTTGCATTGGGAGAAGATGTCCCTCTGTCTTGCTTGGGGGATGGCTCAGACGATCCTGAAATGCTCTGGAAAAAGGTAAAATAAAATTTCCGTTTGTCACTTTCGTTTTATCTTTTGTTGTGAATTTTGGAGCATTTTCTACCACTCTTTGCTCTATTACAGGGTAACAAAGTTATTGCTAAGAATAGCAGACACCGCTTGCGCGAGGTTTCCTATGCAGATTCTGGGATTTATACCTGTGAAGCTACAGTCCCATCAGTGCCAGGTCTTCGCAAAGAGCAAAATATCATGATCACTGTTGAAGGTAAGATGAACTGTGTGCTGTATGTAAGCATAGTAGTTCATCAACATGGATTGTAATGTAGTTGGCTTAGTCGGCTGGTGGATAACATGCTTTAGATCAATTATGGTCAATTCACAGCATGAGGCCCCCATATGGACCTCTTCACTACTTTTTGTGCCCCCCCCCCTGGAAAAAGCAGAACTAATAATATAGGTTTGGGGAATTCTTGAGGGTGGGTAAACAAAGTGGCCTAAACTCAAAAATGCCCATGGTTTGGAGAATACCAGATAACTGGTACCATGCAACCTTAGAACTCTGCTACTGGACATTCTTAGAACATATTCAATTATTTGTGTGTAGTTATTTAGTGTAGATATTGTACAATGTATTGAGAACAAGCACACAGTTCAAACTTGCGGAATGCACATTGTTATCAGAGTCTTTGCTCACCCCAATTCAAATCCAGTAAAAATGAGGAACAACACTTTCCATAAAAGAACAAATGCCCTTTATTAAAGGGACATTACAGCCACAATTTGAATCCACAGGGATACATTTCAATTTTGAATAGAAGCATTTATGTAATATACATATATTTGCAAAAATGCTTCTAATAAAAGCTGTAGCTGTTTCAAAAGTGTATTTAAGTATGCACCATGCACCAAAATTGTAAATCTAGCACTTGTTTAGATAGCTTAATGTGCTTCTACCATCTGGTAATGACTCAATTTATTAATTGCTGACATGATACAAGCCCCACTGCTGCTTTGAGCAGCTGTAGTATTTAAAATGCCAGTGCACTGAGAATATCTGGCTATGCTTCACATGGACGTGTAGAGAAAGATGTTAACACTAAAACAGTGATAACTTTTAATAGAAGGATTTTTTGCCAATACTTGTATATTGCAAATATGTTTCTATTAAAAGATGTAATTCATCTATGTGCATTTAAATTTTGACCGGAATGTCCCTTTAAGGTGATAAGCTCATAAATAGTGACGTATTATTGCTTAAATGAATGTGATAATAAAGGTGTACCTTATATATTTAAATATCGTCATACACGTAACATATATTAATCTTGAGCTATATCCTGCTTTGCCAACAATAGTATTTTGTAAGTAAACATAGTATATCATTTTCACTTTTTACATAAAGTTACTACCATTTATCCTTCCTATTTCTCAGTGTAATTACATGTTGGGAAAGTCCATTTTTCTATATGCAATTTCATGTACTGCTAAAACAAAAACCATATATGTCACTGACGTGTTTTGCCGTTGTGCCTTCATCAAATGACCCTAGCAACAGTTTTGTCATAATACACAATGCTGAGACTGCTGGCAAGTATTCTTACCAATTTTCTACTGGTTATCAGTATATTCTAATATGTAATACCTATTCATATTGTTCATTTATTGATTAATACTATAATAAGAGATATTGGGTTATGATATCATTGAGATAAGGCAAAGTAACAGGCTTTTAGTGTATCTGGTGTAGGGGTAAGATTAATACCTAAATATTTAAGAGTACGGGTTTGTATGCGTAGTGGACACATAGAAGAGAGTTGACAGATGTCTGCCTGGGGGAGAGTAATATTTAATATTTCTGATTTATTTTTGTTTAAGTGAAAATTTGAGAATCGCCCATACTCCTCAAATTCACGTAGCACCTCTGGAAGTGAAGTTAGTGGTTTCGTTAAAGAAAGTAAGACGTCGTCCGCGTACATGGACAATTTGTGCTCATGATCCCCTATCCGTAATCCCTTAATCTTCCCATTGTCCCTAATCTTCTGAGCTAGGACCTCCATCACCAGAGCAAATAACAATGGGGATAGCGGGCACCCTTGCCTGGTTACGTTTGTGATATTAAAGGGGTCCGATAGTATGTTATTGATCCTGACCTGGGCTGAAGGGGCTGTGTAAAGTGCAAAGATCCTTTGTGTAAAAGTCTGTCCAAATCTCATCTTCGACAGGACCGCTCTCAGAAAATTCCAGCTGATCCTGTCGAAGGCCTTCTCGGCGTCAGTAGAAACCAGGATCATCGGGACCTTATTAATTTGTGCGTAATTTTAAAGTAGGGTAGCTTTTATAGTGTTGTCCCTGGCCTCTCGGCCAGGCACAAAGCCTACTTGATCCGGGGAGATTAATTTAGGCAGAAATTTGTTCAGTCTGTTAGAGAGAATTTTGGCGAATATCTTTATGTCCACGTTAAGGAGTGATATTGGTCTAAAATTTTCTGGCCGGTTTGTCGGTTTACCCGGTTTAGGGATAGTAATAATGTGGGCTGTGAGCATGGAGGGGGGAAATCCCTGAGAGGTGTCTAGAGTATTGAACAAGCAGGCCAAATGGGGGGCCAGGATCGATTTGTAGAACTTATCATATTTGGCACTAAAGCCGTCGGGGCCTGGGCTCTTACCAGCCGGTAGGTCGTCTATAACATGTGACACTTCCTCCGTAGATATAGGAGCGTCCAATATCTCTACCTCATCCTGTGACAGGGAAGGCAGTGTAATTGAGTCTAGATAAGAACTCAGGTCAGAAGAAGATGATCGCCCTACACTGCCTTGCGAGGGGTGAGAGGAATTTTGTAAATTATATAGATCATGGTAGTATACTCTGAGCGTCTCAGCAATGGCTGGGCTGTCTGCTTGTGTAGAGCCATGTTTATCTATCAGTGAGTGAATATGTGTTTTCAAATGTTTTCTCCTAAGGGCCCTGGCTAGCAGTCTACCAGGTTTGTCTCCAAATTCATAGAATTTTTGTTGATTCCGTAATGCCATTTTCTGATATTCTAGTGTGTGGATATCTTGAATGTCTCTCCTAGCCTTGGTAAGATCGGTAAGCACTGAGGTGTCTGACGTTTTTTTTTTATGTTTAAGTTCTAGTTCGCGTATACTAGAGAGGTTGCTGACCCATGATATAGATAATGAATGGGGAGCTTAGTCACCCTGGCCGTGCTAATAGATGGATTATATTTGCTTGTGTTGTTTTCTGGGTTGGTGGTTTGACAAACACGTAAGTTTCCTGGTAGATTGCTGGCTGCTTTATTGGTTGTTTGATTTGCAGAGTAGTCTTATAATTTGTTTAACCCCGTAAGGACCGGGGATTTCAGAGAAAAACTTGCACAAACTACCAGAGAATTTTTAGCCTTTTTGTTATCACTCCATTTAAAAAGAAATAGAGATTTATTTTATTTTATTTATTTACCTATCAAAACTATATATATTTAGTAAACAACCCACGCTATTGATCTAGGCCCATTTTGGTTTATTTCATGCCACCGCTTCGCTGCATAATACGATCATATTAAAATAAATGGTTAACTGGGGGGCGGAGCCCATAGCTGTTGCGGAAGGACGTGTTTGTGGGGAGCTCCTGATTTCTGCCAGACAAGTAGGGGGTTATTCCCTCTTGAAATTGCATTATTATACTAAATATACCTGCTGAGGTGTCCTGAGAATCTCCAGAGAGGTCTGTGAGTACTTTCATGAATGTGGATCTTCCTATCTTACTCAGCTCAATTAGTTGGAGACTGGCCACATGGCAGGGAGACCTACACTGTGATTTTGTTCCTTCAAGTTTTTAGGGCACGCTTCCCCCTTACGATCGTAAGATCATTGGCAGTGAAAAGTGCTGCACTACTATAATATAGGGAAAAAACTTAAAACTATAGTGTCTATGGAGCCTAACATACTGAAAAGTATTGAGACCCTACTTATTATCCACTTTAACAAACTTGAGGAACATATGCTTGGAATAGTCCTTCCGGATTTAGTCCGTACCCCACTGTCTGACATGGAATGTAGTCTAAAGCCAGATACTAATCTGCAAGTTTTTGACGAGCCCCTTTCTACATGTGAGATGGAGCAAAGTGAGCTCGATACATCGCCGACTGCTTTAACTAGTAGATGATGAGGGTAATAGCAGAGAGACAGAATCCGGCACAGCGCTACCGCTATGTGAAGAAAATAGCCGACGAGTGAAAATGCTAGACCGGGATAATTCTGATAGCAAACCTGAGATGCCTGGAATCCCACCGCCTGCCGCAGAGGGCAAACCGATCCTACAAGAAGATATAGGCCTCAAAGAAAGGGAAAAATTGAGGACACTACCAATGATAGCACATGCTGAGTTACCCTTATTGGCTAATGAAAGCTGCATAATGGCGCGTGTTGCCGAAGACGGCCCTGCAAGGATGGAGAGCGGAGCCGATACCGAGAGGAAACATAAATCATGGGGCTCGGCTTACATGATGTCTCGAGCTACACCCTCCTACTTGACAGTAGATGGAGCTGAGAGAGAGCTGATGTCAGTCTTCATGTGGGGAAAAAGCGAAGAGTGGAGAATGTGGTCCGGTCAGGTCTCTGATCCTAGGTTGGCTCATACAGTCTCTGGCGAATTGGTGCGATCCCTCCCGGCACAGTTTTCCCATCCAAAGTCCCAAGATAGCCTACAGAATATGTTTCATAAGCAGGGAACATTAGTCTTAGAGAGACCCTTTGTTCCAGGTTGTGAGTCACAGTACAGGGCTGCTTTCATCACGCTCAAAATACACTTGGACTATCTCTTCACACCATTTTTGTTTTCCAGATCTGGAGTGGGGTAATTTATTGTATAGCAACCTATGTGTTACTAAAGCTGCATACTGAACACATTATATATACTCGGACACTTCTGGTATACATATCCTTCACTATATGCAAATTTATACCTCAGTTTCATAGCTTGAGAAAAAAAATAATTTTTATTTACCCATTATTTTATTTACCCATTAGGGCCCAAAAAAGTGTATCTATTAACAAATGTGTTTACCCCACCACATCAGGAAGTATTTTGTTCCATACAGTTATTCCCTCACACTCTTGTTGAGCGAGTTTGTTATTTTACAACTTCCAAATTGGCAATAAGCTGGGAAGTGCTGGTTATACCATAAAGTGTACCTGGGGGAATGTTGGCTTTAAGATTGTTTCAATATACTTTATATTTAATGGTGTGTTAATAAGAGTTTCCATAGCTCTATATAACTTCATAAAATTTGAGTTCTTGTAAAGCTAACCTCATTTTATTTTCTATAGATATCTTGATGAACCATTTAGATTCAACTATATACTATTTGCCTTCATATTATTTCTGCATGTAGTCTGAAGATGTCCTCTATGCTATGTGACCTCAGTTCATTTGTTCATTTTGTTCCTCAGGGTTGGCTATTTATAAATTATACCTCTTTGTGGGCATGGGCAGATGATATAAAGTAGCCTCAGTAACACTAATGCCATAAACCGCTACTGTAACCTAGTTTACTATGTATTTAGTTGTCATTTAGAGAGCAATCAATAATTTTGTTTAGGATGGGAACTCATATAATAATGTGTGAGTCCCCATAGGGAAGGTATTAGTATAATCCTACAGATCTGAGCGCTAACATGGGTTATGCAAGTTCCATTTTCCCCCATTTTCCCCCTACATGCACTACCACAACTCATTGCTAGCTTCTCTGTATTTTGTCTACCTCTACATCCAGGAAATTAGGGGTGGTCTCTTTAGTTCAAACCAGCAGACCCCCTTATGTAGACTAGAGGGCCTAGTTTGCCTTATTTCCCATTCTTGTCTTATATATATTCTGCTGTAGACTGATGTGTAACCCATCCGACATATGTTACTTTACTTACAGTTTGTGCTTTTCATGTCTTGTACCACCAAGTCTGAGAAATCATATGGAATTAAGGCCACATTTATTAACCTACATTTATGTGCTCTACTATGTTGATGAGCTCTCTACTAATTATTGGATTATCTGCGTGATAGTATATTAATCAATAAAACAATAATTATGTTTAATGCAGAATTTGATGTGAAGTATCAGAATCTAAAATGAGACCAAAAGTGATGTAACATATGCAGTTTCTTGTACTCTTAGCACCACTTGACATACCTTATTTGATGTTAAATAATCTGATACATAATGTTCACCGAAATGTTCAAATATATAATCTAAATTTAGTTCTTAGGCTTGATAGATTCCCCTATGATAACTAGATGTGCAAATGAGAGCCCAAGAGTGGCTCTGGATATTCAATGGGAATCTCTATATATAAGATATATGTAAAACTGAGGCTTCTAATATGGTTGTATATCTCTTTATGCAGGTACTTCATGTATATGTATATGTATATGTTAGACTATTTCCCTGTATCTTCCCTTGTACTTCAGATGCTATTCTGACTTAACATGCTTATTTTTGCCTGTTAATTGCAGAATGAAACCTCAATAAAAAATTAAACTTAAAAAAAAAAAAGGTTAACTTTTTCACAAACTTTGGGACTCTCACTGAAATTATTTAGATACCGTTTATGCAGTCATAACACAAATGGTTGTAAAAGCTTCTCTGGGATCCCCTTTGTTTAGAAATAGCAGACATGCATGGCTTTGCCAATGTTTTTTGGTAATTTGAATTGCATCTGCGCACCACACTTCTGAAAGTTTAGCTGTAGTGTAGAGATTACCCTCCCAGCTGGTACCTCCCACCCACTGATCCCTACCTGATCCCTCCCTCACCCCTTACTAGTCACCACCTTCTTAGTTACTGGCAGACAGTCTGCCAGTGCGCATTTTTAGGGCTTTTTTTATTATTATTATTTTTCTTATTTTATTTTCTGCAGTGTAGGATCCCCCTTACCCTCCAACCTTCCTGATCCCTCCCAAACAGCTCTCTAACCCTCCCCCCTCTAACTAGTGTCCACCATCTTAAGTACTGAAAGTTCTCTGCCAGTACCCAGTTTTAATATATTTGTATGTATTGTTTAAAAAATATCTTTATAAAATATTAAATTTTCTGTAGTGCTGCGCCCCACCTCCCCCTCCTAGCCATCGCTTAGTACGGCCCCCCTCCCCTTCAATAACATTTTCTGTAGTGTAGCGTATCCCTCTCTCCCATCATTAACCTCTTATTGACCAGACAATTTTTCAATTTTCTTACCGTTAAGGACCAGGGCTGTTTTTACATTTTTACATTTTTGCGGTGTTTGTGTTTAGCTGTAATTTTCCTCATTTACTGTACCCACACATATTATATACTGTTTTTCTCACCATTAAATGGACGTTCTAAAGATATATTATATAATTTATTATAAAAACAATATAAAATATGATGAAAAAATTAAAAAAAACACACTTCTTCTAACTTTGACCCCAAAAATCTCTTACGCATCTACAACCAACAAAAAACACCCATGCTAAATAGTTTCTAAATTTTCTCCTGAGTTTAGAAATACCAAATGTTTACATTTTCTTTGCTTTTTTTGCAAGTTATAGGGCAATAAGTACAAGTAGCACTTTGCTATTTTGAAACCATTTTTCTTTTTTTTTCAAAATTAGCAATAGTTACATTGTAACACTGATATTTGTCAGGAATCCATGAATATCCCTTGATATGTATAATTATTTCTTTTAGTAGTTAACCCAAAGTATTGATCTAGCCCCATTTTGGTATATTTCATGCCACCATTTCACCGCCAAATGCAATCAAATAAAAAAAATTGTTAACTTTTTCACAAACTTTAGGTTCTCACTAAAATTATTTACAAACAGCTTGTGCAATTATGGCACAGATTGTTGTAAATGCTTCTCTGGGATCCTCTTTGTTCAGAAATAGCAGACAAATATGGCTGTGGCATTGCTTTTTGGTAATTAGAAGGCCACTAAATGCTGCTGCACACCTCACTTGTATTATGACCAGCAGTGAGGGGGTTAATTAGGTAGCTTGTAGGTTTAATTTTAGCTTTAGTGTAGAGATCCTCCTATTATATCGAGGCATCACTGCAATACCCTGAAAGCGGCTAGAAACAATCACGATCACTTCCAGCGCTTGAAACCCCTGAAGACTTGCCAGGCACGTCCTTGGTCATTAATGACCATTTTTTGTAGGACTTGACTGGCACGTCCTTGGTCGTTAAGGGGTTAAACTATTTGCTGCAGGTAGTGGTCTTACGGTCCCAGCCGCTACCACCCCCTCCCACCCACATATTTAATAAACACATCATTTTTATTTTTGCTCACTTATGTCCCTTCAATATGGTTGTAGTTGGGTTGATAAATTTTGGAATACAGTGATTGCAAAATCCATAGTATGTATAATGTAAAAAGGCATGTTTCTTTCTTAAGACACAGTGAGTCCACGGATTAGCAATTACTGTTGGGAATATCACTCCTGGCCAGCAGGAGGAGGCAAAGAGCACCACAGCAAAGCTGTTAAGTATCACTTCCCTTCCCAAAAACCCCAGTCATTCTCTTTGCCTTCAGTGCAAGGAGGAGGAAACATAAAGGTCAGAAAGCTTCTGCTACCTTTCTTTCTCTCTGGTTGAGAAGTATAATTGATTTTGCTTATGAGACTGCTGGGCAGCAGTTTCCTGAGAGTATTATAGCTCATTCCTCTAGGGGTGTCTCTTTTTTATTGGGTTTTCAAAATAAAGCTTCTCTGGAACGGTTTTTTCTAAGACTGCAACTTGGTCTTCTCAGCATACCCTGTCCAAATTTTACAAAATATATATTTTTGCCTCGAGTGAGGCTTCTTTTGGGAGAAAGGTTCTGCAAGCAGTGGTGCCTTCTGTTTAGGTTACCTGTCTTGTCCCTCCCTTATCATCTGTGTCCTCTAGCTTGGGTATTTATTCCCAACAGTAATTGCTGATCCGTGAACTCACCGTGTCTTAAGAAAGAAAATGAAATTTATGCTTACCTGATACATTTCTTTCTTTCTTGACACGGTAAGTCCACAGCTCTCCCTGTTTTCAGACAGTTTTAATATATAAACCTCAGGCACCTCTGCACCTTGTATTATTTCCTTTCTCTCCTTTTCCTTCGGCCGAATGACTGGGGGTTGTGGGAAGGGAAGTGATACTTAACAGCTTTGCTGTGGTGCTCTTTTTCCCCCTCCTGCTGGCCAGGAGTGATATTCCCAACAGTAATTGCTAAACCGTAGACTCGTTCTCTTAGTATCTTTTGTTGGCAGCAGTTTTGCAGAAATGTTAGCCATATGAAGAGCCCTAGATGGCAGCACAATTTCCTGCCATAAACAGAATAATGGGAGCTGTGCCACGAATATGCATACTACAGTATTCATGTCAGCCGCTCTGGAATCAATCCGGGATGTAACCCAACTGCTAGCGTGAATTGAAAGCACACGCTAGCACACTGAGAAATATCCAGGACGTGACCCACTCAGGAAGCAGATTAGAAGATAACAAAAATGAATATTGTTCCAGAATGCAGGAAAACCACAAAGGATAAAACGTCCCTTTAAGTAGTACAAAGAACAAAAAGGAAATGCTCTTACTTGAAGCTTCTGAAAAAGGTCCTCTTTAGCAGGCTTGTAAAACAAAGGAAAAGTTCTCTTTTGCAGCTTGTAAAAGTATAATGTCCCTTTAAGCAGAAACAGAAAGGCAAAGTTCTCTTTTGCAGCTTGTAAAAGTAAATGTCCCTTTTAAGCAGGTGTATAACAAACAGAAAGGCAAAGTTCTCTTTTGCAGCTTGTAAAAGTAAATGTCCCTTTTAAGCAGGTGTATAACAAACAGAAAGGCAAAGTTCTCTTTTGCAGCTTGTAAAAGTAAATGTCCCTTTTAAGCAGGTGTATAACAAACAGAAAGGCAAGGTTCTCTTTTGCAGCTTGTAAAAGTAAATGTCCCTTTTAAGCAGGTGTATAACAAACAGAAAGGCAAAGTTCTCTTTTGCAGCTTGTAAAAGTAAAATGTCCCTTTAAGCAGGTCTTGTTTATCAAAGAATAGTTTTAAAGGTAAAGGCAAAGCAAGGTCAGGGAGGCAGAAGTCGGCATCCAAATATCAGCAAAAGGTATAGGCAAAAGACAAGGTCAGGCAAGCAGAAGTCGGCATCCAAGTATCAGCAAAAGGGTAAAAGCTACAGGCAAGGTCAGGCAGGCAGAAGTCAATGTCCAAATATCAGCAAGTAGGGATTATACAAGAGGCTTGGTCAGGCAGGCAGAAGTCGGTACACAGAAGAACAAAACTGATATGGTACTCACAATCCAGGGAAACAAACAAACGGGCCCAGATTCAGATCTCCCGCCGAGATTTAAAGGGCAGGAGCGTAACCGTCATCAGAGGGGTGTGAGAGGAAGCGTCATGTTGCTAAGCAACATGACGTCAGAGACACAGAGAAGTTCCGGGAGCCGCGGCGACACGGCGATGAACGGAAGCGATCATGACAGCACCCCCTCCTCAAGGACCCCTCCGGGGGACAGGACCAGGTCTATCAGGATGAGTCTTGTGGAAGGTCTTGACCAATATAGGAGCATTTACTTGATGAGCAGGTTCCCAAGAACGTTCCGTGACTGGATAACCCTTCCAATGAATGAGATAATACAATTTCTTGCCCCGCAATTTGGAATCTAGAATATGGCTGATCTCAAACTCAGGATGTCCATGCACCAATAACGGTGGAGGTTTAGAAAAAGGCTTAGAATACCTGTTACTCATCACAGGTTTTAAAAGAGAAACATGGAATACCGGATGGACTTTGAGAGACTTGGGTAAAGCTACCCGATAAGCAGTGGAACATACCTGACCCAGTATTCGGAAAGGACCCACATATCGTGGTCCCAATTTGTTAGAAGGTTGTTTCAGGCGAAGAAATCGAGAGGAAATCCAAACTTTATCACCAGGGCGATATTTGGGAGCCTTCTTCCGTCGAAGATCCGAAAAGAACTTGTAACGTCTAGAAGTGACAGAAAGAATACGATGTATCTTCTGCCAATGTCGAGTTAATCTTCGGGCTGTAAGATCAGAAGCAGGATTCACTGTGGAGGAAGTATGCAAAGGGAATGTCCTAGGCTGATATCCGTAAGCTGCATGAAAAGGAGAAGTCTGAAGGGAGGAATTGTACCGGGCATTATGGGCCAATTCAGCCAAAGGAAGGTAAGAAGTCCAGTTAGAATGATAATGATCCACATAATGTCTAAGATATGTTTCAAGACACTGGTTTACTCTTTCAGTCTGACCATTCGATTGTGGGTGGTGAGAAGTAGAGAGAGATATAGTAGTACCAAAATGTTTACAAAGTGACCTCCAAAATCGAGAAACGAATTGTACCCCTCTATCTGAAACAATATCTAGAGGAAATCCATGGATTCTTACAATATGAAGAATAAAAAGTTCAGAGAGTCTTTTGGCAGATGGTAATCCTGGCAAGGGTACAAAATGAGCCGTCTTAGTGAACCTGTCGACCACCACCCAGATAGTATTGTTCCCAGTGGACAAAGGAAGATCGGTAATAAAGTCCAAGGATACATGAGTCCAAGGCTGGTGAGGTATAGGCAATGGTTGGAGTAATCCTGAAGGAAGTTGGCGTGGAGTTTTGTTCATGGCACATTGTGTGCATACTGAGACGTAATCCTTCACATCTTGAGAGAGTGTAGGCCACCAGACATGTTGTTTGAGGTTTTGAGTGGTAATACTGATGCCAGGATGTCCAGAAAGGGGACTATCATGAGCCCAAAATAAAATCTTGGAACGAAGGCGTTCAGGAACAAAGAGTAAACCATCGGGAGGTTTACAGGACAAAGGAAGATGCTCTTGAGCGGACTGTAATTCTTGTAACCAAGAAGTTGTTAACTGGGCAATGACTTCATGAGGTTGGAGAATGGTACCAGACTCAGGAACTGGGGTATCTTGAAATTGTCTGGAAAGTGCGTCTGCTTTAATATTTTTTGAACCAGGTATGTAAGACAAATTATAGTGAAACCGAGAGAAGAATAATGACCAGCGTGCTTGCCTGGAATTTAGTCGTTTGGCTGTTTGGAGATACAGAAGGTTCTTATGATCAGTAAGTATAGTAAATGGTAAAGAAGTACCCTCCAGCCAATGTCTCCATTCATCCAATGCCATCTTGATGGCAAGCAACTCTTTATTCCCTACGTCATAGTTAAATTCGGAAGGAGTGAATTTTTTAGAGAAAAAAGCAACAGGATGAATCCTTCCAGTCTCTGGTATTCGTTGAGACAGAACAGCCCCAGCAGCAACAGAGGAAGCATCCACCTCCAGAATAAATTGAAACTCAGGATTTGGATGACGAAGGATAGGAGCTGAGGAAAAAGCTTCTTTGAGAGATTCAAAAGCTTCTATAGCCTCAGACGGCCATACTTTACAGTTTTGTCCTTTTCTTGTGAGAGAAGTAAGAGGAGAAGTAATAGTAGCAAAATTCTTGATGAACTTTCTGTAATAATTGGCGAAGCCTAGGAAACGTTGTAAAGCCTTCAAAGAATCAGGTCTAGGCCAATCCAAAATGGCAGAAAGTTTAGTAGGGTCCATTTCGAATCCAGCTGCCGATATTACATAACCCAGAAAGGGTATGGATTTCTGGGTTAGCAAACAGATGGAATTCTCTTAGACTCTTAGACGTTGAAGTACTTTCTTGACGTGGTGCACATGATCTTGGTGGTTCTGAGAAAAAATTAAGATGTCGTCCAGGTATATGATAACAAAAATATTCAAAAAATCACGAAAGATCTCATTTACAAAATGCTGGAAAACCGCCGGAGCATTGCATAGCCCAAAGGGCATGACCAAATATTCATAATGCCCAAATCGAGTGTTAAAGGCAGTCTTCCACTCATCTCCTTTGCGTATACGGATCAAGTTGTATGCACCACGTAGGTCGAGTTTGGTGAAAATGGTGGCTCCCTGAAGATAAGTAAAAAGTTCAGGAATAAGGGGCAGAGGATAACTGTTCTTGATGGTAATCTGATTCAATCCACGATAATCAATACAGGGTCTTAATCCGCCATCCTTTTTTCCCACAAAAAAGAAACCAGCCCCTACAGGGGAAGAGGAGGGTCGAATAAATCCTCTAGCCAGATTGTCTTTTATATATTCTTCCAGAGCCATGTTTTCTGGTTTAGAAAGTGGATATGTCTTGCCTCGAGGATAGGCAGCCCCAGGAAGGAGGTCAATGGGACAATCAAAAGGGCGATGAGGAGGAAGACGTTCAGCTTCTTTTTTGGAGAAGACATCCACAAAGTCATGGTAATGCATAGGTAAGGATTCTGGAGTTTCAACTGTGAGAGCAATAGTGAGTGGTAACTTAGTAATCTTTTGAAGACATTTAGTCTGGCATGTAGATCCCCAGGAAGTGAGTTCACCGAAAGTCCAAGAAAAAATGGGATTGTGAATCTGGAGCCAGGGTAATCCCAAGATAATGGGAAATTGCGGAGTGGGAATGACATCGAAACAAATTGTCTCAGAATGAAGTATTCCTACGGTGAGGATTAAGGGTTGAGTAGAAAACTGAATGTATCCAGAACCCAAAGGATCTCCACTGACCGTAGAGACTGAAATGGAATACTCCTTCTTTAGTAAGGGTATAGAATGAGTAGAAACAAATGTAGAGTCAATGAACACACCTCCAGCACCAGAATCGATTAGAGCTTGGGTATAGATCTTCTTATGTCCAATTAGAAGAGTTACTGGAACAAAGAGTTTCTTGTATAGGGAATGACCACTATTTTGGCTTAACTCAGTTCCCTGGACTAGAGTTAAGCCCTGGCTTTTACTGGCCTAGTAGGACAATCCCTTAATAAATGTCCTTTAAGGCCACAGTACAGACATAAGCCAAGAGTCCGTCTTCTCAAGCGTTCAGTCTCAGTTAATTTTATACTTCCTACTTCCATGGGTTCAGCCTGATCAGTAGTAGGAGAGGCTGGAGTGACTGGATTAGAAAAACGAGGAGCTAAACGAAAAGGAGTTCGAGTGGAAGTCCTCTGTGTTCTATCCTTTTCTTGTTGGCGTTCACGAAACCTGGCGTCGAGACTGATACAGAGATTTATTAAGGCTTCTAAGGACTCTGGAAGTTCACGATACACCAATTCATCCTTGAGACGCTCAGAAAGTCCTTTACGGAAAGCGGCTCTGAGTGCTCCCTGATTCCAAGTGGTTTCAGAGGCAAGGGTGCGGAACTCAATTGCATATTGAGAGACTGGTTGATTTCCTTGACGTAAATCCAGGAGAGTAGCTTCAGCAGCGGAAGACCTTCCAGGTTTATCGAATACGTTTGAGAATGTAGATAGAAATGTATCAACATCCAACAGTATAGGATCATTCTTTTCTAGCAAAGGTGACACCCAAGCCAAGGCTTTTCCTTTCATTAAGGAAATAAGAAACGTGATTCTAGAAGAGGCAGTAGCAAAGAGAGTAGGGCTATTTCGGAAATGAAGACGGCATTGATTCAAAAAGCCTCTACATTCTTCAGGATTCCCATCATATTTATCCGGAAGAGGAATCCTGGGACTTAGTTGTACCTGAGACTGATTGTTAGGAATCGGAGGAGGTAATGCCTCAATCGGATTTGGATTGGGATTAGGATTGGGAGGTGCGGGTAGCAACCAAATTTTGTAATAGAGCAGTAATTTGATCAAGTTTAGTGTCCAGAGACTGCAAGTGAGTGGCATGAGAACCCAAGAGCTGTCCCTGGTGAGCCACGGCCATAGATAATTCAGTGGGGTCCATTTTTATGGCCCGTTTGTAATGTCAGCCGCTCTGGAATCAATCCGGGATGTAACCCAACTGCTAGCGTGAATTGAAAGCACACGCTAGCACACTGAGAAATATCCAGGACGTGACCCACTCAGGAAGCAGATTAGAAGATAACAAAAATGAATATTGTTCCAGAATGCAGGAAAGCCACAAAGGATAAAACGTCCCTTTAAGTAGTACAAAGAACAAAAAGGAAATGCTCTTACTTGAAGCTTCTGAAAAAGGTCCTCTTTAGCAGGCTTGTAAAACAAAGGAAAAGTTCTCTTTTGCAGCTTGTAAAAGTATAATGTCCCTTTAAGCAGAAACAGAAAGGCAAAGTTCTCTTTTGCAGCTTGTAAAAGTAAATGTCCCTTTTAAGCAGGTGTATAACAAACAGAAAGGCAAAGTTCTCTTTTGCAGCTTGTAAAAGTAAATGTCCCTTTTAAGCAGGTGTATAACAAACAGAAAGGCAAAGTTCTCTTTTGCAGCTTGTAAAAGTAAATGTCCCTTTTAAGCAGGTGTATAACAAACAGAAAGGCAAGGTTCTCTTTTGCAGCTTGTAAAAGTAAATGTCCCTTTTAAGCAGGTGTATAACAAACAGAAAGGCAAAGTTCTCTTTTGCAGCTTGTAAAAGTAAAATGTCCCTTTAAGCAGGTCTTGTTTATCAAAGAATAGTTTTAAAGGTAAAGGCAAAGCAAGGTCAGGGAGGCAGAAGTCGGCATCCAAATATCAGCAAAAGGTATAGGCAAAAGACAAGGTCAGGCAAGCAGAAGTCGGCATCCAAGTATCAGCAAAAGGGTAAAAGCTACAGGCAAGGTCAGGCAGGCAGAAGTCAATGTCCAAATATCAGCAAGTAGGGATTAGACAAGAGGCTTGGTCAGGCAGGCAGAAGTCGGTACACAGAAGAACAAAACTGATATGGTACTCACAATCCAGGGAAACAAACAAACGGGCCCAGATTCAGATCTCCCGCCGAGATTTAAAGGGCAGGAGCGTAACCGTCATCAGAGGGGTGTGAGAGGAAGCGTCATGTTGCTAAGCAACATGACGTCAGAGACACAGAGAAGTTCCGGGAGCCGCGGCGACACGGCGATGAACGGAAGCGATCATGACAATTCAGTAACAAACAAGCAAACATTTCCTGCAAATTTTAGTAACAACAAATTTGACTTTTAAACACATTTATGATTCAGAATATGTAATTAAAAACATTCTAACTTATATGCATGTTTTATGAGGCATCTGCTCCTCCTGAGCATGTGCAAAAGTTCTCAATGTTTTACATATGAGATTTGTGATTCGCTGATGGCTGTCACATGGCACAGAATGAAAGCAATGGAAGTATTTTGCAAGTTTCAAGAAACAAATCCACTGCTAATTTGAAATTGAAGCTAAGCGTTATTGCATTGTCTTTTTTATTATGCGTTTGTTGATTATGCTGTTCTACTGTGTTTAATGGTTTTTTGCATGAACAGTAAGAAAGAGTTGTCAAGGGTGCCACTCATAAACAAGATTTTGATGAACAGATAATTAGAGATGGACGAATGTTTTGCAACATTAAAAAAATGAAACAAATTTTAACACATTCATTTGTTTCGAATTTCGAATGTTTGTACAACATTCTAACATTTGTTTAATTAGTATTTTTAAGCTTTTTTTAAATGTAATATTCAATTCAAATTTTTCTAATAATTCGATTTGAATTATGTAATATTCAAATTCAAAACATTCAAATTGATATATTTGTATCTATTATGTATCAATTTACTAAATTCCCTACCACATGAACTATTGAACTTCTGAATAGTATTTGTTAAAGGGACATTGAACCCAGAAATTTTCTTTTGTGATTCAGATAGAGCATGGAATTTTAAGCAACTTTCTAATTTACTCCTATTATCAAATTTTCTTCATTCTCTTGGTATCTTTATTTGAAATGCAAGAATGTAAGTTTAGATGCCGGCCCATTTTTGGTGAACAACCTAAGTTGTCCTTGCTGATTGGTGGATAAATTCATCCACCAATAAAAAAAGTGCTGTCCAGGGTCTGAACCAAAAAAAAAAAGGTTTAGATGCCTTCTTTTTCGAATAAAGATAGCAAGAGAACGAAGAAAAATTGATAATAGAAGTAAATTAGAAAGTTACTTAAAATTGCATGCTCTATCTGAATCACAAAAGAAAAAAATTTGGGTTTAGTGTCTCTTTAAATTGAATGTTACATTCAAAATTTTGAATGTGGATATTCAATCTAATTATGAACTTTCGAAAACAAAAGTAACATTCGAAAAGCGGAAATAACATTTGATTACTAAATTTTAATGGATTTTCATTCTTATCAACATTCGATTTTCCAAAACAAATGTCCACAGGACTATTCATTCGAGCAAACAAATTACATTTTGAGCACATTCGTCCATCCCTACAGATAATTATTCCCAGTTCATCAGCTACTAGATTAAGAAGTTGTCATCATATATGTCTGTTTATAGGAAAAGCCCAAATTGAGTCTGGGAATGATGTGTTTGAAGTTCCTGTAGAAGGTGTTTCCGTGACAGTGTCTTGTTTAGCAACTGGATACCCACAACCACAAATTATCTGGATCCCCGAATCTCTAAAGGTAAATATTTAAATCAGGGTGATTCTGTGTGACAAAGAAAAAAGAAACCGACAAAATGTAGGGAACTTATCTGTCTGTTTCAGGCAATTTCTAAAATATCTCAATTAAAGGGACAGTCTAGTCAAAATTAAAGTTTCATGGTTCAGATAGGGCATGCAATTTAAAACAACGTTCTAATTTACTTTTATCATCAAATTTGCTTTGTTCTCTTGATATTCTTTGTTGAAAGCTAAACCTAAGTAGGCTCATATGCTATTTCCTAAGCCCTTGAAGGCCGCCTCTTATCGCAGACCATTTTAACAGTTTTTCACAGCTAGACAGCGCTAGTTCATGTGTGTCATATAAATAACATTTTGCTCACTGCTGTGGAGTTATTTATGTCAGCACTTATTGGCTAAAATGCAAGTCTTTCAAAAGAACTGAAATAAGGGGGCAGTCTGCAGAGGCTTAGATACAAAGTAATCACAGAGGTAAAACTAATATTAAAATAACAGTGTTGGTTATGCAAAACTGTGGGAATGGGTAATGAAGGGATTCTCTATCTTTTTTAACAATAAAAAATTTGGTGCAGGCTGTCTCTTTAAATAATTCCACTTACTACTGAAACTAAAGCTGCTAGGACTGATGTGAAATGGCCATGTGTTTAAAGGGACACTGTACCCAAATTTTTTCTTTCGTGATTCAAATAGAGCATGACATTTTAAGCAACTTTCTAATTTACTCCTATTATCAAATTTTCTTCATTCTCTTGGTATCTTTATTTGAAATGCAAGAAAATAAGTTTAGATGCCGGCCCATTTTTGGTGATCAACCTGGGTTGTTCTTGCTGATTGGTGGATAAACTCATCCACCAATAAAAAAGTGCTGTCCAGAGTTCTGAATAAAAAAAAAGCTTAGATGTCTTCTTTTTAAAATAAAGATAGCAAGAGAACGAAGAAAAATTGATCATAGGAATAAATTAGAAAGTGGCTTAAAATTGCATGCTCTATCTGAATCTATCTAAATCATGAAAGAAAAATTTTGGGTTCAGTGTCCCTTTAAACTTTTTGTTCTAGCCAACTTTAAAGAAGTTTCATCCAAACTAGTCTTTTTTTCCATATTCATTTTTAAATACCATCTAGGTATCAGCACTAGGCGTAGCCTAAAAATTGCTTTTGAACTACCATACAATCCCGCAGAAGCACCACTAGTAGGGAGGTTCCTTATAGCTTATTATAAATCTCTTACCTCTTGTTTTACACCCCTTTTTAATCTTTTTCTCAGGGCACACAATATGTCTCCGGCCTTCAGGTTTACAGCAATGTCTCATTTCCTGTAACATCGAAACTGATTAATGGCGTTTACTGCACTGCAAAAAATGATATCGGCACCACCCAGAAGCAAATCACATTACGCATTTGTGAGTCTACCTAGAGATTGTGTTATGGGGATAAGGGGATATGTATACTAGTGATGTGACAAAGGAGCGGGTTACACTCTCTTAATAATGTCATGTAAGGGGACAAAACAGTTGTGGTAATGTGTGACACATACAGAGGGTGTGATACAGTGAACGGTACACATACATGAGTAATACACACATGAGGATATTTATCACAATCTTACACTGCTCAAATATTGAACTTTGGTAACTTAATATTTCTTCTTCCAACACAGTGAGCTTGGTTTCCCCGACCAACGCACCAAATAAAGGTAACTTATGTCTTTTTTTTTCTCTCTGGATAGTGGTTGTTATATATATTCATATCTAAAACTAACAAATTAAACTGAAGATCTGTGTCACCCAAATGCATATACATTATAGACAAACATTTCAGCAGTCATCCATATATGCAGCACTTGTCATACAGCTAAGTTGTGTGACTAGTGCTACTGATTGGATCAGCAGCAGTTTTCGGTTGGGACCAACAGTGCTTTGCGGGTCCAGTGTAGTATTTCTACTATGTGTTTAACCCCTTTTGCAGGGGTTAAATACATAGCATTAAAGGGCTGCTAGTTTTAAAATGACATGGTCTAACAAATTAGTATTAATATTTCAACTATAACTGCCCTATAATGAACTAAATTACAAGTTGCGTTCGAGTATTACATCTGTTAGATGCAAGTTTTTTGCGCTCAGTGGTTTGCGCTTGTATTACGAGTTGAAAATAAAAAGTTTGCACTCAAGTACACACATACTCGTGATAAAAGATTCACTACACGAGGTTGCAAACGAATAATCACATTTCCCCCATATACTTTAATGGAGCTGCGATAAAAAAATAAAAAAAAGATAACACCCAACAAGCCACATGTTTATTTAAAAACACAAATACAGAAGTTTATATGGCATAATGTACATTCTAATGTTCTGAACCTAGCAGAATATGTTCTATATTTTGTTAAATATATATTCTGATGGAATTTTGGTAAAATATATATTTATACCTATATATATATATATAGATGATTATATATATATGGAGATATATACAGATAAATATAGGAATATCTATTTAAAAATACATATAACATATTCCCCTATGTGAAGAACAATGGGATGTGCAATATTTACCGTAAATACACTAACACTTTATTAAATATGAATATTGCATAAATATGATTTTTCATGTTTTCATCTACTTGACTGCAAAGGGCTCCAATGCACTTAACGTATATATGTATATCTACATTTTGTATACATAGGCATTTATGTTTTTATTTGTGTATATACATCTGTAAATACATATATACATATAAATACACATGAACACACTCAAATACACACACACACACATACATATATATGTTTTTATCAATTGTAACTGTACTGTTAAATGTATTTTTTGTGTTTTGAGCAACTTTTTTGTCTCGCTTAACAGTTAATCAGTGCTTTCAAGTCGTGGTAGTAATTCTATCGTAAATTGCATTTGCGATTGCTCGTTCGCATTTACTTTAAACTGGTAATACAAGCGCTATTTAACTTGCGTAAAAATGGTGCAAGAACCTCATATCACTTGCATGCAACAGTTAGCGCGCCACTTGTAATCTAGCCCAATAACGGCTGTTCACTGTTGATGAAAAACATGGTGGGCTGAAATGTTGCTAATCTGATTGTAATACACAGAGGGCCAGATTACAAGTGGCGCGCTAAATCCATTGCATGCTAACTTCAGGAGTTCGGATAGCTTCCTTTCCCCATAGAGCGCAAATTCTGTTTGTGCTCGAGTGTACTCATTTACTTTCAACTTGTAATACACGTGCACATTTGCATATTGCGACCCGCTCTAACTTTAGCGTGCCACTTCTAAACTAGCTAAATGGAAATGTCAATTGTTGGTTTAATATTACCAAAAAAAAAAAAAAAAAGTCTTTCCTACCTTATAAAATGAAAATAAAAAAAAGATTCTTCAAGAGATCCTTGATGATTTCCGTAAGATTTCAGGCAATCTGAAATGACCCCTCAGGTTCTCTTATTTTTCTATGACACATAGGGGGGTATCCACTAAGGCCTGCTGCCCGATAAACACCTCAGTCCAACATTGTCTTGAATGGAGGATGATCAGTGTCGCATTACCTACTTAAATATCCGCCAGTTTCCCTCCTTTGTTTATGTTTTGATGTTTTTCTTGTCATTTTGTTGCTTTTTTTTTTTACAAGATATTTTTTTATTTTCTAAATATGCGTGAATGTTTTATCTTAGGCTATTGTTGACACATCTCTCCCAGCATGCCTTGGGAGAAGAGGTGCTGTGTGGGCATTGTATTTAGTACTACACTGGTCTTGGCCTGCACCTGTGGTGCGCTAAATCCAATGCATGCTAACTTCAGGAGTTCGGATAGCTTCTTCTCCCCATAGAGCGCAAATTCTGTTTGTGCTCGAGTGTACTCGTTTACTTTCAACTTGTAATACACGTGCACGTTTGCATATTGCGACCCGCTCTAACTTTAGTGTGCCACTTGTACACTAGCCCAGAATGGGTAAAGTATTTCAATGGAAATGTCAATTGTTGGTTTAATCTTACCAAAAAAAAAAGTCTTTCCTACCTTATAAAATGAAAAAAATAAAATGATTTTCCTTCCATTTCAAACAAACTCTGTACAATAGAATTCTGTGTGCAGAATAAATGTCCGTTTTTTTTTAAAGCAGTTAAAACTGCAGTACCATGAGAGTTATGAAGAGGAAACATACGAACAGTACAGAGTCTGGATTAGAAGTGATTAACTTTATTATTAAAGAATAACATTCTTGTTATATTTATCCTGTCTCGTGGTATTTTTAATAAAAACAAATCATTTAACACACGTGCACATTATCATACCCTAAGTGTTTCCATTGCTTTTTACATTTTCAGAAGTTTAAGACAATATTTTTCTGTTTGCAAAATAGTAACGGGCGGCTATTAAAAGACAAATTAAAGAGCATGATAGTCAAAGTTAAACTTACATGATTTAGATAGAGTATGTCATTTTAAAGGGACATGAAACCCAATCTTTTTCTTTCATGATTCAGATAGAGTATGTAATTTTAAATAACTTTCCAACTTATATTATCTAAATTGATTCATTCTCTTGGTATCCTTTGTTGAAGAAGCAGGAATGCACTACTGGGAACTAGCTTAATGTATTGTAAGAGCCAATATCATGAAGCATATATGTGCTGCCACCAATCAGCAGCTCCTGAGTCTACCAAGGTATCCATTTCAATAAAGGATATAAAGAGAACTTAACAAATTAGCTAAAAGATGTACATTGGAAAATTGTTTAAAATCACATACTCTATCTGAATCATGAAAGAAAAAAAAATGGATTATAAGTCCCTTTAAGACACTTTTAATTTCACTTTCATTTTCTTATCCTTTGTTGAAAAGCAAATGTAGATATTAGCAGCTGCAGCATTGCACTACAGGAGCTAGCTGGTGATTTGTGGCTTTGTGTCATTTGACATATACCAGATATGTTCATCTACCTAGTAGTGCATTACTGCTCTGGAGCAGAATTTAGCTATGCATTTAACAACTTTGCTGGGACTAAACACATATTTATGTGCGAGCAGAATAGTACAATAAAAATGATCTAACAAATGAGAGTTTTTTAAATTTTGCACTTTAAAGTCTGTTCTGGGATACAAGGCACTTCCAGTCCTGAGCTGCATTCAGCAGGTGAGCCAATCAGGTGTGGCACATAGCTATATACAAGCCACAGTGCTATAACAAAATGATGCCTTTAAATCAGCAGCTGTGGTAATGATGTGATGCTCTGCCAGAACTCTATATCTAATTCTGCTGTTCATTGTTAATCAAAATAAAAGGTGTACAAAGAGCCAACACTGTTTCTGCTATACCAATGTTATATATGTGCTGCTCAATCAGTTTGTCAGTTGTTTTAAAGGGACATTGTACTGTAAAGTTTGTTTCTAATGAATTGTTATACCAGCTGCAGGATAGTAAATTTATGGAATCAATCCTTTAGCTTTATTTATATGTTTGAAATATCGGGGGGGGGGGGTTCTTGTTGTAACCACCACTATTGTTCTCAAGAACACTCCCATCCAGATCAATTAAGCCTGAAGGAAGAGCAGGCCTCCCTATGTTATCTCTCCCTATACGCAAATGACAGATACTAACGTATTCATTGTGACTGTTTCAATGTGCAAAACTAACTATTTCAATTGCAAAAATAAACCTGGCTTTACTTTATAGGGAGATTACAGCACAGTGTCCCTTTAAGCCAATGTCATCTGATTAAACTAAGGGTATTTTTATGAGCATTATCTTGTTAATTATTATATTGTGTGTCTTCAAGGCACATTTTGATGGCAAAAAAGGACATGCTTTGGTTTGTTAGATCATGTAATTTGTTCCTTTAATGGTTTTAGCTAAATATATTCTTACATAATCACGCCACCGTAGTACTCTGTCCTCAGTCATTCAAGCCCTGCTGCATTGTTCATAGAAGGCACTAGTAATGCGGCCGCCTTTAGGAAGTTTGGGGGCGCCTAGACTTGCTGCCGTCCCAGCAGGGAAATAAAGATATGTAACAAAACTTCCGGGCAGTCCGAAAAAATAAACAATCCAGGAGTGTGTAAAATATTCAAATGTTATTGCATAAAAAAAAGATAAAATCATAGAGCTCCCTCCATATACCTCATGTTATATGGTGCTGGATTATAGTTTTTACATATGGAGGGTACTCTTTGTTTTTAACTTTTTTTGTGCCATAAAGTTTAAATATTTTACGCACTCCGGGATTGTTTATTTATGCAGAGTGTTTGGAACTTTTTGTTAAAGGGACAGTCTACACCAGAATTGTTATTGTTTAAAAAGATAGATAATCCCTTTATTACCCATTCCCTAGTTTTGCACAACCAACACAGTTATATAAATACACTTTTTACCTCTGTGATTACCTTGTATGTAAGCCTCTGTAAACTGCCCCCTTATTTCAGTTCTTTTGACAGACATCCATTTTGGCCAATCAGAGCTGGCTCACCTGAACTCCACGTGCGTGAGCACAGTGTTATCTATATGACACACATGAACTAACACCCTCTACTGGTGAAAAACTGTCAAAATGCCCTGAGAGAAGAGGCGGCCTTCAAGGGCTTAAAAATTAGCATATGAACCTCCTAGGTTTAGCTTTCAACTAAGAATATCAAGAGAACAAACAAAATTGGTGATAAAAGTAAATTGGAAAATTGTTTAAAATTACATTCTCTATCTGAATCATGAAACTTTATTTTGGACTAGACTGTATTTTCAACCTTTACAAAGGGGACAGACAAATAGGTAAAGTCCCTCTTGGGAGCTGCAAGCAGGAAACCGCAGATGGGTCAGTCAGGGGTGACAGCTGTATTTAGCTGCCAATCACAGGCAGTTTCCTATTCAAGAGCTGCCATGTTTGTGACACTTTACCTATGTGTTTAACCCATTTGTAAGGTCTAATGCAAAAATTACATTAAGTTAGAGCATGTATTGTTTTCATCAGAATATCCTATCTTTAATGCAGCCTATTGTATGTCTTTATTAAAGGGGCATAAAACCTATGATTCAGATAGAGTATTAAACGTTTTAAAAATATCCAGTTTACTTCTATTTTCATATTTGCTTCCTTCTTATGTTTGTTTTTGTTGAAGAGATATTTAGATAGGTAGCGTGGACATGTCTGGAGCACTACATGACAGGAAATAGTGCTACCATCTAGTGCTCTCGCTAATTTATAACGTTGCAGAACTGCTGCCATCGAGTGCTGCAGACACGTGCACACTCCTGAGTTTACCTTCCTGCTTTTCAACAAAGGATAACAAGAAAACAAAGAAAATTAGATAATAGAAGTCAATTTAAAAGTTGTTTAAAATTATATGTTCTATTTGAATCGTGAAAGAAAATGTTTGGGTTTTATGTCTCTTTATGTATACTATTTGTGCATCAATAGGGAAATTTTAATTTGCCTTTGTACATTTTTGAGCTTTTTTTCTCACCAACAACTTCTTCTAATTTCATGAACAGTCTATACATTGATGTCCCTTAAAAAACTGCCCATTGTGTTGTCTCAGCCTCATACATCACAGCCAAATGTTAGTTTCTGTCAGTGAATAGGATATCTGATCTGACGAGAAGTACAAAATACAGGCACAGATGCCGACACAAGATATATATTGTTATGTTGCCTTTTGAGCTTCTGCGTGACTATCATAGTTTGGAGACTTTGTGCAGATACAGCCTTCATGTCTGCTGCCCTCTACACTTTATACATTCACCCTGTGTGATTACTCTGCTTTCCCAATACAAATGTGCCTGTTCCTCACCCTCCCCTTCCCACACACACACACTGTATTCCCCTACTTGCTTAATAACAATGTGTTCTCTGTCACAGAGCAGCAGAGTGGTGGTAGCAGCACAGCCGTCATTGCAGTTGTCGTTTGCGTCCTGCTTCTCCTTTTGGTCGTTGCTTTCTTCTATTTCCTGAGAAAGAAAGGAAGGTTGACATGTGGAAGATCTGAGAAGCAGCAATTGTAAGAGACTCCCCAATGTGCAAGTCAGTGGTGGGGGGGGATATGAATAGAAAAAGGTAGAGCTGTATGTAGAAATGTGAGAAACAGAATGAGTAAGGGCTGCATTATACACAGGGCTGATAGAAGAAACTGATTATAGGCAGTTGGATGGAAATCTGCTAATGCTTTACGGTTCTTCCATTATTTTCCATTTTCCACTATTACACGCTCAATCCTTCTTCCTGCTCTTTGCTATGTCTTTTTTGTACCTCGTGACCTTTCACGCAATGCCTAACTTCTAATTTACCCCTTTGTGCTGATTCCTTCCATGTATTCTGTCACTTCATCCTCTAACCCTTTTTTCTGTTTTAATGTCCCCTTTCTTCTGTTCCTTGTATAATTTATAGTCACTCTTCATTTCTTTGTGTCTCTTTTTTGTCTCTTCATAGGCCGCAGGATCCTGCTGCTACTAAGTTGTCTGTTGAGTTAAAGTCAGATGAACGCACAGATCAACATGGTCTTTTGGGATCACATGGAGGGGGTGGCTCAGCAGAGGTGAGACATCCATTAAACTTTTTTTTCCCTTCCAAATTATTTGGCATTTACTTCATATTTACTCATGATATCTCTTTTTGTAGTGTTAATGAGTGGTGGACTCACTCCCATGGATGGAAGACGCCATCTTTGCGTTACCTGGAACTCATCCACTGCCTATAGCCTGTGGATCTCTGCTTTCACTGCTCCCTGCACTTGACACAAACTTATAAAAAAAGTAATACAAAGACTTATATTTGTGAGATTCTTCAAGAGATCCTTGATGATTTCCGTAAGATTTCAGGAAATCTGAAATGACCCCTCAGGTTCTCTTATTTTTCTATGACACGTTGGGGGATATCCACTAAGGCCTGCTGCCCGATAAACACCTCAGTCCAACGTTGCCTTGAATGGCGGATGATCAGTGTCGCATTACCTACTTAAATATCCGCCAGTTTCCCTCCTTTGTTTATGTTTTGATGTTTTTCTTGTCATTTTGTTGCTTTTTTTTTTTTTTACAAGATATTTTTTTATTTTCTAAATATGCGTGAATGTTTTCTCTTAGGCTATTGTTGACACATCTCTCCCAGCATGCCTTGGGAGAAGAGGTGCTGTGTGGGCATTGTAGTACTACACTGGTCTTGGCCTGCACCTGTCTGGCCTATATATGTATATAATGTTTTTTTTCTTTGTGGTCATTACACTGGTCAGACCTTCACAATGTCTTTCTGTGTTTTCTGTTGAGTAAATATTAATTATGCCTATAAGATCTTGTTTCTCAAAACTCACCCATTAGATTGCCATCCTCCAACCTACTTGAACTGACACTATGGCCTCTATTTAACAAAGTCTGTCGGACCTGATCCGACAGTGCGGATCCGGTTCGCCAGACCTCGCTGAATATGGAGAGCAATACGCTCTCCGTATTCAGCATTGCACCAGCAGCTCACAAGAGCTGCTTGTGCAACGCCGCCCCCTGCAGACTCGCGGCCAATGGGCCGCCAGCAGGGGTTGTCAATCAACCCGATCGTACTCGATCGGGTTGAATTCCGGCGATGTCTGTCCGCCTGCTCAGAGCAGGCGGACAGGGTTATGGAGCAGCGGTCTTTGTGACAGCTGCTTCATAACTGCTGTTTCTGGCGAGCCTGCAGGCTCGCCAGAAACACGGGACATCAAGCTCCATTTGGAACTTGATAGATAGGCCCCTAAGAGGAAAGAGATGTAGTAGAAATGGGGGATGATATTATGTCTGTTTACTATATGACCAGGGCATTTTTCATCAGTTTGCTGTATAAACGAAGAAATGCTCTTCAATAGCTGACAAATTTGCGCAAGTTCTGCCAAGCAAAGATGAGTCAAGATTTATGTGTATATATATATATATATATATATATATATATATATATGTATATACATACAGTATCCCATAAAAGTTAGTACACCCCTCACATTTTTGTAAATATTTTATTATATCTTTTCATGTGACAACACTGCAGAAATTACACTTTGCTACTATATAAAATAGTGAGTGTACAGCCTGTATAACAGTGTAAATTTGCTGTCCCCTCAAAATAACTCAAGACACAGCAATTAATGTCTAAACCGTTGGCAACAAAAGTGAGCACACCCCTAAGTGGAAATGTCCAAATTGGGCCCAAAGTGTCAATATGTTGTGTGGCAGCCATTATTTTCCAGCACTGCCTTAACCCTCTTGGGCATGGAGTTCACCAGAGCTTCACAGGTTGCCACTGGAGTTCTCTTCCACATATTTAGCTTACATCTTATATAGCCAAACATCTGAGGCTGACAATCACATCATGTATGAATTGAACCTGTTCTCAAATACAGTTCATTAACCCCCTTATGCCCCTATAAAGTTCTATGCCATCCTAACCGCATTGGGCTTTAAAGCCCTTAGGGCTGCATAGAACGTCATAGCCATTTGGATGTTCTAAAGCCAAATGCGCTTCCTGAATGGGAACATGGGCTGGAGGGCATGCCTAGTGTCATAGGCTCTCCCTCCTGACATGATCCCATCATTGAAATCATGCGATTGCATGAACAATAGCATGATTTAAATTTTTTACTTATTTGTTTACATCGGAACTTTGTTCCGATGTAGACAAATAAGTCCGGGCGGGAAGGGGTTAAAGCTCTGCTCCTACCTAATGAGACCAGCTTATGGGTTATGCCTGGAATGTGGCATGGTTATATGTTGGGCATTATTCATATAGTTGGCTATTACTTGCACAAAACAGTGTATTTATAACTGGATGCTCTTTTTATCTCTATTATTATAAGCATTAAAACATGTCGAAATATTTTTGGAATGAAAAAATGTTAAAGGGACCTGAGAAACAATTTTTTTATTTCATGAATCAGACAGAGCATACAACTTTGAATAACTTTCCAATGTATTTATATTCTATAATTCACTTCATTTCCTTGGTATCTTTTGTTGATGGAGCAGTAATGCACTACAGGGTGTTAGCTGAACACATTAGGTGAGCGAATAGCATGGTATGTACGTTGACCAATCAGCAGCTTCTGCGCTTACCTAGGTATACTTTTCAACAAAGTATACAAATAGAACAAAACAAATTTGATAATAGAAATAAATTGGAAAGTTATTTAAAATTGCTTGCTCTATCTGAATCAAGAAAGTATAAATTTGGGTTTTAGGTCCCTTTAAGTAAAAGCTGTTTTAATATAAATTGAAATGTTCCTCCTCCCAATACTCACTGGCTAATAAGGACAACTTGCACAGCTCTATTGTTGGAGAGAGAAAAGTCTTTGCAAACCTGACACAAAAAATGGTGGTTGGTCTGGACAGGAAAGCACATTAAATAAATGTAATACATTTTGAAATGCTCTTTTTTTAAAGAAACTGATAATAAATACTTACAATGCCCCTTTACTCTTGTTGACTTGAAGTTGCTTATAGTCATGTCAGCTTATTTTACAGAGAGCCTAGAACAGGATACTAAACAATGCCCCAGACACATTTAAATATTAAAACTCACAATTTTTGAAGGCACTAGATAGTGCAAACGGGCAGGCTGACACTTGCAGTAGTCAGCTAACTGGATACTAATCCTGTATCAAGGTTAAGACCAGTTCTCAGGTCACAGGTAAGATCACAGGGAAGTTTTAATCCAAGTATCAAACAACAAGCTAAAGATATTGTGCAGGCAAACCAATTGTGATGTAGCCATTACATCACAATTGGTTTGCCTGCACAATATCTTTAGCCTGTTGTTTGATACTTCCCTGTGATCTTACCTGTGACCTGAGAACTGGTCTCTACCTTAATACAGGATCAGTATCCAGTTAGCTGACTTCTGCAAGTGTCAGCCTGCCTGTTTGCACTATCTAGTGCCTTCAAAAACTGTGAGTTTTACTATTTACCTTCTTTATTATATATCAAATATGGATTTCACTATGAGGCGTCCATTTTCTTTCTAACCTAGATCATTGAGGTGAACGGAGATCATTCCCCCAAGTGGAGCTGCCTGATACACTCCTTTTTGTACTTGGATTGAAAAAAAATTCAGCAATTGAACTTTTGTTTCTTTAACATGAACACTATTTCTGTCATTTATTAAGGTTAACCAATTTCACATTTGTCACCAGAATTTATTAATTTATTACTTTATCATGTTAAATAATATTTTACAATTTCACAAATTTTTACTCATTCCTGAGAGTCCACTAATCATTCATACACCATTTAAAACCAAAAAAAATTTTGTCTCATTTTTTCACATTACAAACATTTCTATCACTTCCATTTTTTTCACTAGTTATTTTTAGTGCGCCACCTCCTGGGTGTTTCATCGCCTTCACTTTTCACATTTAATATTTATTTTTTTGTAAATTTCCCTGAGAGGCAGCTACATTTTAATTGCTTTAGAAATATGAGCCAGAAACAAGCAGTATTGAACATGTACTTCCATGTGTTATTGGTAGTGAAAGACGGTAAAAAATATCTTATGTGATTCTAGAGGTCTTGGGGGGAGGTTTAAATACTGATCTGTGAGTGTTTTGGGTAAAATCATTGCTGTGTGTGTTCCTGTGTGTTTTTACTAACAACCATGGGTATATAAAAACATTACTCTGTGTGTGCTATTGGCAGTCAAGGAGGGGTAAATCATTGGTGTGTGTGTTACTGGCGTGTTACTGTGTGTTTTTACTAACAACCAAGGGTATATAAAAACATTACTCTGTGTGTGCTATTGGCAGTCAAGGAGGGGTAAATCATTGCTGTGTGTGTTACTGTGTATTTTTACTAACAACCATGGGTATATACAAACATTACTCTGTGTGTGCTATTGGCAGTTAGGAGGGGCAAATTATTGCTGTGTGTGTTATTGGCAGCTAAAGAGGTAAAATAATTTGTGTGTTACAAACAACCAATGGGATAAAATTACTGCTCAGTCATGAGAAAAATATGAGAGGGTGGGCTCAAGGTTAGGGTCCAATATAGATTTCTTCTGTTATGTGTGATCAGTCCACGGGTCATCATTACTTCTGGGATATAACTCCTCCCCAACAGGAAATGCAAGAGGATTCACCCAGCAGAGCTGCATATAGCTCCTCCCCTCTACGTCAGTCCCAGTCATTCTCTTGCACCCAACGACTAGATAGGATGTGTGAGAGGACTATGGTGATTATACTTAGTTTTTATGACTTCAATCAAAAGTTTGTTATTTTAAAATAGCACCGGAGCGTGTTATTACTTCTCTGGCAGAGTTTGAGGAAGAATCTGACAGAGATTTTTTACTATGATTTTAACCGGAGTCGTTAAGATCATATTGCTGTTCTCGACCATCTGAGGGAGGTAAAGGCTTCAGATCAGGGGACAGCGGGCAGATGAATCTGCATTGAGGTATGTGGCAGTTTTTATTTTCTGAATGGAATTGATGAGAAAAGCCTGCCATACCGTTAAAATGACATGTATGTATACACTTCAGTATTCTGGGGATGGTATTTCACCGGAACTACTGTGTTAAGGTCACTAATCCTTTTAATAACTATTCTCATGTTAAACGTTTTTGCTGGAATGTAGAATCGTTTACATTGCTGAGGTACTGTGTGAATAAATGTTTGGGCATTATTTTCCACTTGGCAGTTTTTTGCTTTAATTGTGACAGTTTCGTTTCTCTTCACTGCTGTGTGGGAGAGGGAGGGGCCGTTTTTGGCGCTCTTTGCTACGCATCAAAAAATTCCAGTCAGCTACTTTTATATGTCCTGCATGATCCGGTTCATCTCTGACAGATCTCAGGGGTCTTCAAACTTCTTTGAAGGGAGGTAAATTCTCTCAGCAGAGCTGTGAGAATTCTTATAGTGACTGTGTATAAAAAACGTTGTTTTGTTTTTCTTATGTACAAATTTAATTAGTGTTGTTTTTTACTAATGGGAACAAACCTTTGCTAAAAGTTGTGTTGTTTTAAAATTTGATGCAATAACTGTTTTTCAGTTCATTATTTCAACTGTCATTTAATCGTTAGTACCTCTTTGAGGCACAGTACGTTTTTTGCTAAAAAAGATTATAACCAAGTTGTAAGTTTTTTGCTAGTGTGTTAAACATGTCTGACTCAGAGGAAGATATCTGTGTCATTTGTTCCAATGCCAAGGTGGAGCCCAATAGAAATTTATGTACTAACTGTATTGATGCTACTTTAAATAAAAGTCAATCTGTACAATGTGAACAAATTTCACCAAACAGCGAGGGGAGAGTTATGCCGACTAACTCGCCTCACGCGACAGTACCTGCATCTCCCGCCCGGGAGGTGCGTGATATTTTGGCGCCTAGTACATCTGGGCGGCCATTACAGATAACATTACAAGATATGGCTACTGTTATGACTGAAGTTTTGTCTAAATTACCTGAACTAAGAGGCAAGCGTGATCACTCTGGGGTGAGAACAGAGTGCGCTGACAATGCTAGGGCCATGTCTGATACTGCGTCACAGCTCGCAGAGCATGAGGACGGAGAGCTTCATTCTGTGGGTGACGGTTCTGATCCAAACAGATTGGACTCAGATATTTCAAATTTTAAATTTAAATTGGAGAACCTCCGTGTACTACTAGGGGAGGTCTTAGCAGCTCTCAACGATTGTAACACTGTTGCAATACCAGAGAAACTGTGTAGGTTGGATAAATACTTTGCGGTACCGGCGAGTACTGACGTTTTTCCTATACCTAAGAGACTAACTGAAATTGTTACTAAGGAGTGGGATAGACCCGGTGTGCCGTTCTCACCCCCTCCAATATTTAGAAAGATGTTTCCAATAGACGCCACCACTCGGGACTTATGGCAAACGGTCCCCAAGGTGGAGGGAGCAGTTTCTACTTTAGCTAAGCGTACCACTATCCCGGTGGAGGATAGCTGTGCTTTCTCAGATCCAATGGATAAAAAATTAGAGGGTTACCTTAAGAAAATGTTTGTTCAACAAGGTTTTATATTACAACCCCTTGCATGTATCGCGCCGATTACGGCTGCGGCAGCATTTTGGATTGAGTCGCTTGAAGAGAACCTTAGTTCCTCTACGCTAGACGACATTACGGACAGGCTTAGAGTCCTTAAACTAGCTAATTCTTTCATTTCGGAGGCCGTAGTACATTTAACCAAACTTACGGCTAAGAACTCAGGATTCGCCATACAGGCACGCAGGGCACTGTGGCTAAAATCCTGGTCAGCTGATGTTACTTCTAAGTCCAAATTACTTAATATACCTTTCAAGGGGCAGTCCTTATTCGGGCCCGGTTTGAAAGAAATTATCGCTGACATTACGGGAGGTAAGGGCCACGCCCTACCTCAAGACAAGGCCAAAGCTAAGGCTAGACAGTCTAATTTTCGTCCCTTTCGGAATTTCAAAACAGGAGCAGCATCAACCTCCACTGCACCAAAACAGGAAGGAGCTGTTGCTCGTTACAGGCAAGGCTGGAAGCCTAACCAGTCCTGGAACAAAAGCAAGCAGGCCAGGAAACCTGCTGCTGCCCCAAAGACAGCATGAACCGAGAGCCCCCGATCCGGGACCGGATCTAGTAGGGGGCAGACTCTCTCTCTTCGCCCAGGCCTGGGCAAGAGATGTTCAGGATCCCTGGGCACTAGAGATCATATCTCAGGGATACCTTCTAGACTTCAAATTATCTCCCCCAAGAGGGAGATTTCATCTGTCAAGGTTGTCAACAAACCAGATAAAGAAAGAAGCGTTTCTACGCTGCGTACAAGATCTGTTAACAATGGGAGTGATCCATCCGGTTCCGTGGTCGGAACAAGGACAAGGGTTCTACTCAAACCTGTTTGTGGTTCCCAAAAAAGAGGGAACTTTCAGGCCAATCTTAGATTTAAAGACTCTAAACAAATTCCTAAGAGTTCCATCGTTCAAAATGGAAACTATTCGGACAATTTTACCCATGATCCAAGAGGGTCAGTACATGACCACAGTGGATTTAAAGGATGCTTACCTTCACATACCGATCCACAAAGATCATCACCGGTATCTAAGGTTTGCCTTCTTAGACAGGCACTACCAGTTTGTAGCTCTTCCATTCGGATTGGCTACGGCTCCAAGAATCTTCACAAAGGTTCTGGGTGCCCTTCTAGCGGTACTAAGACCGCGAGGGATTTCGGTAGCTCCGTACCTAGACGACATTCTAATACAAGCTTCAAGCTTTCAAACTGCCAAGTCTCATACAGAGTTAGTTCTGGCATTTCTAAGGTCGCATGGATGGAAAGTGAACGAAAAGAAGAGTTCTCTCTTTCCTCTCACAAGAGTTCCATTCTTGGGGACTCTTATAGATTCTGTAGAAATGAAGATTTACCTGACAGAAGACAGGTTAACAAAACTTCAAAATGCATGCCGCGTCCTTCATTCCATTCAACACCCGTCAGTAGCTCAATGCATGGAGGTGATCGGCTTAATGGTAGCGGCAATGGACATAGTACCTTTTGCTCGCCTACACCTCAGACCGCTGCAACTATGCATGCTAAGTCAGTGGAATGGGGATTACTCAGATTTGTCCCCTACTCTGAATCTGAATCAAGAGACCAGAAATTCTCTTCTATGGTGGCTTCATCGGCCACACCTGTCCAGGGGAATGCCATTCAGCAGGCCAGACTGGACAATTGTAACAACAGACGTCAGCCTACTAGGTTGGGGCGCTGTCTGGAATTCTCTGAAGGCTCAGGGACTATGGAATCAGGAGGAGAGTCTCCTTCCAATAAACATTCTGGAATTGAGAGCAGTTCTCAATGCCCTTCTGGCTTGGCCCCAGTTAATAACTCGGGGGTTCATCAGGTTTCAGTCGGACAACATCACGACTGTAGCTTACATCAACCATCAGGGAGGGACAAGAAGCTCCCTAGCAATGATGGAAGTATCAAAGATAATTCGCTGGGCAGAGTCTCACTCTTGCCACCTGTCAGCAATCCACATCCCGGGAGTGGAGAACTGGGAGGCGGATTTCTTGAGTCGCCAGACTCTTCATCCGGGGGAGTGGGAACTTCATCCGGAGGTCTTTGCCCAAATACTTCGACGTTGGGGCAAACCAGAGATAGATCTCATGGCGTCTCGCCAGAACGCCAAACTTCCTCGCTACGGGTCCAGATCCAGGGATCCGGGAGCAGTTCTGATAGATGCTTTGACAGCACCTTGGAACTTCAGGATGGCTTATGTGTTTCCACCCTTCCCGCTGCTTCCTCGATTGATTGCCAAGATCAAACAGGAGAGAGCATCAGTAATTCTAATAGCACCTGCTTGACCACGCAGGACTTGGTATGCAGATCTAGTGGACATGTCATCCTGTCCGCCTTGGTCTCTACCTCTGAGACAGGACCTTCTGATACAGGGTCCATTCAAACATCAAAATCTAACTTCTCTGAAGCTGACTGCTTGGAAATTGAACGCTTGATTTTATCAAAACGTGGTTTTTCTGAGTCGGTTATTGATACCCTGATTCAGGCTAGGAAGCCTGTTACCAGAAGGATTTACCATAAAATATGGCGGAAATACCTATACTGGTGCGAATCCAAAGGTTACTCCTGGAGTAAGGTTAGGATCGCTAGGATATTGTCTTTTCTACAAGAAGGTTTAGAAAAGGGTTTATCAGCTAGTTCATTAAAGGGACAGATTTCAGCTCTGTCCATCTTGTTACACAGACGTCTGTCAGAAAATCCAGACGTCCAGTCCTTTTGTCAGGCTTTAGCTAGGATCAAGCCTGTGTTTAAAGCTGTTGCTCCACCATGGAGTTTAAACTTAGTTCTTAACGTTTTACAGGGTGTTCCGTTTGAACCCCTTCATTCCATTGATATAAAAATGTTATCTTGGAAAGTTCTGTTTTTAATGGCTATTTCCTCGGCTCGAAGAGTCTCTGAGTTATCAGCCTTACATTGTGATTCCCCTTATCTGATTTTTCACTCAGACAAGGTAGTTCTGCGTACTAAACCTGGGTTCTTACCTAAGGTAGTCACTAACAGGAACATCAATCAAGAGATTGTTGTCCCATCCTTGTGTCCAAATCCTTCTTCAAAGAAGGAACGTCTTTTACACAATCTGGATGTAGTTCGTGCCCTCAAGTTCTACTTGCAGGCAACTAAAGATTTTCGCCAAACTTCTTCCTTGTTTGTCGTTTACTCTGGACAGAGGAGAGGTCAAAAAGCTTCTGCTACCTCTCTCTCTTTTTGGCTTCGTAGCATAATACGTTTAGCCTATGAGACTGCTGGACAGCAGCCTCCTGAAAGAATTACAGCTCACTCCACTAGAGCTGTGGCTTCCACTTGGGCCTTTAAGAATGAGGCCTCTGTTGAACAGATTTGCAAGGCTGCAACTTGGTCTTCGCTTCATACTTTTTCCAAATTTTACAAATTTGACACTTTTGCTTCTTCGGAGGCTATTTTTGGGAGAAAGGTTCTTCAGGCAGTGGTTCCTTCTGTATAATGAGCCTGCCTATCCCTCCCGTCATCCGTGTACTTTTGCTTTGGTATTGGTATCCCAGAAGTAATGATGACCCGTGGACTGATCACACATAACAGAAGAAAACATAATTTATGCTTACCTGATAAATTCCTTTCTTCTGTTGTGTGATCAGTCCACGGCCCGCCCTGTTTTAAGGCAGGTAAATATCTTTTAAATTATACTCCAGTCACCACTTCACCCTTGGTTACTCCTTTCTCGTTGTTTCTTGGTCGAATGACTGGGACTGACGTAGAGGGGAGGAGCTATATGCAGCTCTGCTGGGTGAATCCTCTTGCATTTCCTGTTGGGGAGGAGTTATATCCCAGAAGTAATGATGACCCGTGGACTGATCACACAACAGAAGAAAGGAATTTATCAGGTAAGCATAAATTATGTTTTTTTTGGAGAGGAGCCATTGTGTAACTCCACCAATAACCTGAGCCCAGTCACCCTCAGGTTGTCTAGGATGTTTGTGGAGTAGAAATGGAAACCCTAAGGGGCCGATTTATTAACTGTTGGACGGACATGATCCACTGTAGCGGATCATGTCCGCCCGACATCGCTAAATGCCAACAGCTTACGCTGTCTGCTTTTAACATTGCACAAGCATTTCTAGTGAAATGCTTGTGCAATGTGGCCACCTGCAGATTTGCTAGCAGGGGGTGTCAATCATGATTGCTGTCCGCCGCTTCAGAGGTGGTGGACGAGTTAAGGAGCAGCGGTATTACGACAGCTGCTTCTTAACTTATGTTTCCAGCGATCTGGAAACTACGGGTGTAGATTGCAGCATCCGCTGCTTGTTAAATCTACCCCTAAGTGTTAATGCAGTAATTAAAGGGACAGTCTAGTCAAAATTAAACTTTCATGATTTGAATAGGGCATGCATTGTTAAATAACTTTCCAATTTACTTTTATCATCAAATTTGCTTTGTTCTTTTGGTATTCTTTGTTGAAAGTTAAACCTAAACAGATTCATATTCTAATTTCTAAGCCCTTGAAGGCCGCCTCTTATCTCAGGGCATTTGGACAGTTTTTCACAGCTAGACAGCACTAGTTCATGTGTGCCATATAGATACCACTGTCCTCACTCCCGTGGACTTATTTGTGAGTCAGCACTTATTGGCGAAAATGCAACTCTGTCAAAAGAACGGAGATAAGAGGGTACAAGGTAATCACAGAGGTAATGGGTAATAAAGGGATTATCTATCTTTTTAAACAATAAAAATTCTGGAGTAGACTGTCCCTTTCATTTTAACATTCCTAGCTTTCTTACGACCACTGCTTCTTAACGTATGTTTCCAGAAAGCCTGAATGCTCGCTTAATGTATTAAGTTCGAACTTTTGCATGGTTCGACATGAAAGGATGTCTGATGATTTACAATATCAAAGACTGCACAGAGATTAAACAAAATAAATCTGGGCACCTTGGATGACAAATCCTTATGCAGCAGCATACAATCTATCCACATTTAGCAAGATTTAAGCATAGGGCAAGATTAACTAAAACTAAAAAGTGAGAGAAATCTTCAAGTCTTGTTATTCAGTGAAGCCTGATTTACAAGTTACTAACTGATCTCTCATGTGGTAATGACTCATGATTGGCAGAGATGATTTTCTCTTTAGTCTGTTCATTAATTTAGGCCACTGACTAACAAGAACTACTGCAGAGTATGTGACTGGAATTTAAAGGTAAATAGAAAAGCTATATGTACAGTTGGCTCTGATAGAATGTAAATGATAATCTGAATAAAGAAAAGCCTGCATATAATGTAATATCTTGAGAAGCCAGAGCAGTTTTATAAATGTTTATTGAAGACTTGCAAGCTCTCTTCCTTGAGATCCAGTTTTGTTTGTTCCAATCCCCAGTAAGGCAGTGTTCCTCTGGGTGTTTGTACTGGCACACACAAAGTTTAGCTTAGATGAAACAATTTAGTTTGGTTGAAGTGAATTCAGTGATGTGGTGATATGAAGTTCTAATAAAGCAGTATTGATTGTACGCAAGTTTATTTGAAAGATCCGCACCCAGTACACTTTAATATTACCAATGTTTACCCCTAACACTTGGCTTCTTCGAGTGGTTTTCATCATAATGTTTATTGAAATATCTGGAAGTAGGTGCATGCTAACTCATACAGATTGGGCTAGATCACAAGTAGCGCAATATTTATTTTTTTGTCTGTTTGTGAAAACTCAGTTACAGTTAATTTTTTTGCGCTAGTCGTATTGCGTTTGTATTACAAGTTCCAAAAAATGTATTTTGCACTAGGATAACCCGAATAGCGCAAAAAAACTAACTTATGTTTTCACGTGCACGTGCTTGTTTTCCCCCATAGAAATCAATTGAGAAAAAAAATTGTTGAAAAAAATCCCATCACCCATCGCGCACATATGTGAACATAGCATGTTCACATTAGCAAATGTGAAATATTTACAGAAAATAAATAGTTAAAATCTTTATTAAATATGAATATTGCATAAATATGCTTTATCATGTTTTCATCTTCTTAAAGGTACATTCTAGCCAAAATTGTGAACCACATGGATGCATTTCAGTTTTGTATAGAAGCATTTTTGTAATATACATGCATTAGCAAAAATGCTTCTAATAAAAGCTATAGCTGTTTCAAATGTGTATATAAGTATGCACCGTGCACCAGCATTTTAATCACAACACTTGCTCAGAGAGCCTAAGGTGTGTGTTCCATCTGCTAATGACTCAATTTGTTAATTGCTGACATGATACAATCCCCACTGGTGCTCTGAGCAGCTGCAGTATTTATTATGCTAGTGCGCTGAGAATATCTAGCTATCTAGAAGCATCTTTGCTAAGACATGTATATTAGAAATATGTTTTAATTCAAAGATGTAATTCATTTATGTGCATTTCAATTTTGACTGCAATGTCCCTTTATGGCAAAGGGCTCTAATGCACTTATATACTGTATATGTCTATATATATATTAATGTATTTATATTTGTATATATGACTGTAAATACATATATACACACATATACAGACATATACATCTTTAGCAAGGTATATGTCTGTGTCTCAATGTTAAAGCCCTTCTGCTGCTTTTTTGTCTAACACCCGAGATCTCATATCTTTGAGCCCTTTTAACTTTTTTGTGCAATATTTTTTTAGAATATTTTTTATTACACAGTATTAATATGAGTGTAGCTGTACTTAGTAATGTATTTTTGAAGTGTTTTGTGCAACTTCTTAGTTTCGGAAAACAGTTGACCACAGCTTTGCGATAGCGGTAAGGATTGAAGCGTAAATGACGATTGCGCTTAACTTGTAATATCAGCGGAATTAAAAGGCTTGCAAAAACACAATATCGCTTGCACAAAACCGTTTGCGCCTCAATCTAGCCCATTGTATGTTATGTTACATTAACTTGAGAGCCCATGAGCATGTCCACAGATAGATAGGGACTTTCATATATGTAGTATAGCAAGCACAGGGTAAAGATCAGTTATTATTTATGAGAACATTTAAAGGGACAGTAAATACCTTGTAATCAATACATTTTCTGTAGCCTTGAATTAAACTAACATACTGACTGAATTTGAAAAGGTTTTTAATGCATTGAAACCTTATTTGCTGCAATAATTTTTCAATAGTCAAACTTCAGCCACCACTTGTCTTGTTACTGGAGTAGACAAGGCTATCCGCAGTCATTCTGTTAGCAAACTGGCCCTGTGGAAGCCAATTAGGGACATTATAATTGTTAAGGTTCAAAAACATGTTCCTGGGGAATTTATGGATTGATTCCTTCACAATCCCTGCTTACTTTTTTCCTTTAATAGTCTCAATAGATCTGTCTAAAGTTAGGTGCAGTAGGTGGATATGTTTTGGCGAGTTTTTAACTCAATATAAGGGTTTGAAGCACAAAATCCATTTGAGCACATACAGTATCCCCAGTTCAGTTATTTTGCTGAATTTTTTCATCACTGCAGACCAACAGTTGTATGAAGAAAATATGATATAGCTTTTATAGCAAATGAAATAAAATAAAAATATTATTTGTAAACCTATTGTCTTTGGGCTTGAACTTTGTATCTTTCCTCTACCGGGCATCTTTGGTTTTAACAACGTTTCATGTGACCTTCTGTCTTAGGTGAACAACGTCTGCCAAATTCTGAATGGGTCAAAAGATAATCTTTTGATTCTCAATTAAGGCATGGCTCAAAATTTCCACTAGCCATTGGTGAGTGAAAATGTAACGGTGGCGAGTGAAACTTAGTGAATGTTAAAGGGACACTATACCCAAACATTTTCTTTCATGATTAAGGTAGAGAATATAATTTTAAACAACATTCCAATTTACTTCTATTACCTAATTTGCTTCATTCTTTAGATAAACTTTAATGAAGAAATAGCAGTGCACACAGTGAACCAATCACAGGAGGCATCTATGTGCAGCTACCAATCAGCAGCTACTAAGCATATCTAGATATGCTTTTCAGCAAAGAATATCAAGAGAATGAAGCAAATTAGATAATAGAAGTAAATTAGAAAGTTGTTTATAATTGTATGCTCTTTCTAAATCATGAAAGAAAAAAATTGGGTTTCATGTCCCTTTAAGTCTGAAGTCTGGTGGCATGTTCTAAGTAGCAAAGTTGGCACATTGTATTTGCAGAATGTACATTCCTATTGCAGCACTGACAAACACACATTTTAGGCTGTGTGCTAAAACTATTATCTAAAGTGCAAGCATATGTTATTCCTTTATGGCTGTAGGGACCCCAATAGTGCTTAAACTGTTACTTCTGAGAGGGTAAACACACAGAGAGAGAGAGAGAGAGAGAGAGAGAGAGAGAGAGAGAGAGAGAAAAGAAAAAGTTAAAGTGGAGAAGAAGAGTTAATAGATATGAGTGGGGGGGGAAGAGTGTAAAGAGAAGCTATGGCCTGAGAGAGAAGGGAGAGGGTAAAAAGAGAGAGATTGAAGAGAAGAAGGGGGTCGAGAAAGATAGTTAAGAGCAAAAAGGAAGAAATGATTATTTTGTTTAAAAAATCTCCCAGTCTGATGACCTTTCATGACTGTCAGCACTCTCTATGTTCAACAACTTCCTTTTTCTTGTCTTCCCCAGAACCTCTAGCTGCTATGAACTTATTTTCCTTAATTTATTACTGTATGTAGCATTATTTAATTTGTTATGGTATAAAATAAAAACAATATTACAAAATGTTTCACAATCACTAAATATACACAAAGAGAGGGTGAAGTAGTGGGTGTGGTGTGGGTGGGTTTAAAAGTGGCGAGTAACATTTTGTCCTGGCTAGTAGCTTAGGAATTGAAATATTGAGTCCTGATTAAGGTAAAGCCTAATTATAACAATGAAAGTTATTTCACTAGACATTATTTTACTATAGAAATAAACATGGGGTCCAGTAAGGGAGAAAAAATAGTATGTGGGGAGTAATATAGCATTAACTTCTTAACTACCAGACAGTACTGCAATACACTCAGTGACATTCAAATGATTAAACATTATTTACCCAGTGTTTTTAAAGGGACAATATACACCAGTTTTCATTTAAAGGGACAGTCTAGTCAAAACTAAACTTTCATGATTCAGATAGCGCATGCAATTTTAAACAACTTTCCAATTTACTTTTATCATCAAATTTGCTTTGTTCCCTTGGTGGTATTTTTGAAAAGCTAAACCTAGCTAGGCTCAAACTGATTTCTAAACAGTTGAAAACCGCCTCCTAGCTCAGAGCATTTTGAAAGTTTTTCACAGTTAGACAGTGTTAGTTCATGTGTGTCATATAGATAACATTGTGCTCACTCCCGTGAAGTTATTTAGGAGTCTTCGCTGATTGACTACACTGCATGTCTGTCAAAGGTACTTAGATAAGGAGGCTGTCTGCAAAGGCTTAGATACAAGGTAATCACAGAGGTAAAAAGTATAATAATATAACTGTGTTGGTTATGCAAAAATGGGGAATGGGTAATAAAGGGATTATCTATCTTTTTAAATAAGAAAAATTTTGGTGTAGACTGTCCCTTTAACTGCATGTAATAGACACTACTATAAAGATGAATATGCACAGATGCTGATATAAAAATCCAGCATAAAACCTTTTAAAAACTTACTTAGAAGCTCCCAATTTAGCACTGTTAATGAGGTTAGGCTGGAAAACCCACTGACATGGGCTGGGAAAGCAGAAAAAGCAGACACTTCCCCTCCATATGAAAAGACCATTATACAAACAGGAGCTAGCAGAAATCTGTAGACATCAGTATACATCTAAAACTTTGGGGCTTGGTTAGGAGTCTGAAATTCAGCACCTTATTTAAAAATATGCAAAACTATACATTGTTACAAAAGCACTCCCAGATGGGCTATATAAATGGCTAAATAAAAACTGGATAGGGTGAACATATTGCCGCTTTAAAAAGGGACACATATGAAAAATACATATGTCAGGGTTCTTATACAACACATTTCTTTTAAACAGCCCTGACATATGTATTTTTCATATGTGTCCCTTATTAAAGCGGAACTATGGTCACCCTACAACCTACATAGGAATTTAATTATGTTACACAAATAAAACCCAGTCAGCCCACAAAGTCATATAAATATCCTAGATGGAGTGAGTGAGGGTGCCTGGTGTGTACTATATAGTCAATCCAAAATAGAAAAAAAGAACACTCCATATAAGACACACAAGTGCTAAGTAACACAAAACATGACTATGAGGCCAAAGTTAAAACTTAACATTTTATAAATTACTTAATAATTTTGTCTTTAGAGTAATTTACCAGCAACTGAAAAGCCCATTGTAGCACACTTTGCAAATCAAAAAGATCCCTAATTAAATTACCACTATGATTTTGTGAACCCCACAGCAGTGTGCAATAGATGGGCTTAACACATATACTCTCACAAAGTGAATACCTACAAATATTATCACAACAAGGTAAGGGCTACAGTCATTATGTCAAAAGAAAAATCAGTTTACATATATAGACCCAAACCCAGCAACAACTTTAACCAGAGAACCCCCCCCCCCCCCCCAGCTGATATAAACCTGACAGCCGTTTCGTCAGAGCTTTTTCAAAGGCCTTCAATAATTGTAGGTATCACTGTATCTTTTTGGTTTGAAAATGAATTCTTTTTGCAAGTCAGTGGAAAAGCTATGGGCACCAGTTTGGGAAAACTCTTTCATTTTGTAACAACGAGGACTGAAGTGCAAACCTGGTGACCTATAATAGAACCTATAATAGATACATAGATGATCTTTTATTCATATGGAAAGGTACCAGAACAGAACTAGATCATTTTATGTCCTACTTGAAAAAATGACTAGCAAATAGAATTAATTTGAGAATGCAGTCAAGGTAAAGTAATTTTCCTAGATTTTGATATCTATATATAAAATGAAACTATTATAAGAATGTAAACCAGTGGATATAATTAAGTATATTGAATTGAACAGTTGCCATCTAAGAAATTGCCTTTAGGAATATTCCTAGAAGCCAAATGTGTAGACTTAGAAGGAATTGCAGTGATCAAGAAGTGTATATACAGAATTCTAATACGCTTAAAGAGAGATTTTTTAGAGAAAAACTATTATAAAGGGAAACATATTTTTGAAACAATAGAGGTAAGGTTAATAGAAGTAAGGAGTATAAAGAAAAATAAAAGTTAAATCTGTATGAAGATTCCAAAGTAGGACCTATTATTTTAAACAACTGTGCTCAAAATAAACAAATTGTGAATATTATTGGGGGGAAAAAGAAGTGATATTCTTAAAGGACCAGTAAATAAAGTAGATTTGCATAATCAACAAATGCATGATAAAAAGACAATGGGCCCGATCCGATATGCAGCGTCGCCCGCAAAAGCCGGCGATGCCAGATTTTATGCGATTTTGGTATTACATATACGGCATAGCATACAAGTTACGCGCATATATTTCAGCCTTCGCCCATATTTTTTTTACTCATACACTAACATAGAAAAGACGCTCAATTTGGTATCCAATATACAGCGTAAGGACTTACACGTGCAGAATTCAGAAAATGTACTCCATTCTCATCTCGCCACAAATTGCAGGGGCAGCAACCCTTGCACTGACTTAAAAACCAACGTAACTCTCTGAAGGCCTAACAAACGCATGCTCAATCACATACATATCAGCCCCTTGATCTCAAACAGTTAAACCTCTTATAAGCATTTATTATTCCTGCCCCTGCAAGTGTGTCAAACCAATCACAAACAGCACAACCTCTCAACAGGAAGCCTAAAAAACCTGCCAATGCACATCCGCACATCCTCATTAGCCACCATGTTTCCCCTGCTTTCCATAGAGAGGCAGCATCATGGGGCACAAGGCGTGCATCATGGGGCACAAGGGGTGCTGGAAGCCCTACAAGCCCCTGTTGTTCCATCTATAAATGCTGATTCAATAGTTGCTGCTGAGGTCCCTGTTCCTGGTGCTGCCCCTGCTGCAGCTGGTCATAGAATTACATACTGCGGATATCCACTGCATGTAAGTGAAACTACTACATCCCACCCTCCTTCCCTTAACCACCCTAATTACTGAAAATATCTCATTTGTTTAATTCATGTTTAGGTCACTATGATTTATTGACTATCATTAAGAAGAATGAAAATGGATGTTTATACCTTATGTTCACACCTTCTGTAAATACATTATTATTTATATATATACCCATGTCACATGTGTCAATTTCTATTGGATGTGAGAAACCTTGATTTACATCTTATAAGTGAATATTACTATATGTACCCTTCATACACAACTATGTGATGTGGTTTATAGAACATGAATATGTCATAAACATGATAATATTACCTTTTTTGGGCTATTTCCACACAGGCCTTATTATATGTTTTAACAATATGAGTGTACTAAAACACACCTCACATGGATGTGAATGATAATTATATGGTAAATAACAGAGGACAAGATTAATGGTGAACTATAAGAATATTTATTTCTTTTTAGGCTTCTTGGATGAGGGGGCTGAGGTGACTGTAGTGGATTTCCTTGTTCTCCTGGTTTGAGAAGATTCAGATGTTTCTGCTGGATTGCTGGCCACAGATGATAGGCTGGAGGCAGTGTCCTGCTGGTGTGTAAAGTGCTCAACCAACACACCCAAGAGTTGATTTTGTTCCGGCCATCTGTTGTCCATCTGCATCTGCATATCAGACAAAATTTGCATCATCTGTGACTGGTTTTTAACAATTCCACTTAATGATGCTGCCATGTCCCTCTGCAGCTCTATGCTACGCTTGTGTAACCTCTCTTGGCTCCTGTGTAACCTCTCTTGGCTCTTTTGAAACCTCTCTTGGCCTCTTTGTCTGCTCTCACAGCTTGTTATGAGCCTCCTCTGGAGTCCAATGTATTCCTCACCCAGGGGAGAATACAATGCATCCACAGGCTCTTGAGCAGCAGGGCTTCTAGGTGCTTGAGGTGCAGGTTCAGCTACATCTGCTGGTGCTGGAGCTCTCCCAAGTGAAGAGGATGGTGGAGCTCTCCCAAGTGGCTGTCTTGGCTCCTCCTCAAAGCCAAAAGAAGAATATTCCTCTGGCCAGGAATCTTGCCAGGGGTCATATGTCAATGGTGGTGGCATCACTTCCGGGTCCTCAACTGAAGCCATCCAACCCTGCTCATGACTGGGAGCATAATGTTCACGTGGTTGCCTGAAGACTGGTGGTGGTGGCTGCATGCCTGTGACTGGTGGTGGTGGTAGTGGAGGTGGCGGCATGCCTGTTTGCCTCCTCATGACAGAAGGTTCTGTGGAGGAGTCAAATGATGAGAGGGATTAGTACAGTCATATATATGTCCATGTGGGCATACAATGTACATTGATACATGCTAGGGCCTATACTGTTTCTCATGTCAAACTCTATAACATGCATGTGCACATTGTGATTTGTGATATGAGGGATTTTAATATGCGCAGTATACAGGTATGTGTTTCATACAATAGTTATGTGTACATGTCAATGATAGAAAAAAATGTGTTCTTTAAGTGACACTATGGTCACACAATTTACTTTAGCCTGATGTAGGCACAAAACCTGCTTTCTGAGCTAAACGTATTGTGATGGCTATAGTGTTCATTTACTGAAAACTCTACATGTGGCTTGTGGCCTGTGTTACTCTGAGACATGTTAGTATTACACTCTTCCACCTCATATCATGAATTGCATTGTGTTAAGTAGCATTAATGTCAAATATAATTGTAGATGTTTTTGTTAGTAGGTCAAATACCATGCTCCTCATTGTGTACATGATTGTGTGACATTAAAGGATGTTATATCTCAAATACATATAATACTGGTGTGTGGGATGTTACTCACCAGCATGATGTGCTGTGGTTGCAGCCCCTGAGTCATGAGCCCCTGGAAGTCAACGGACTGCTGTGATACTCAGGGACCTGCGTATCATCTCCTGCCAGGTGTTGTATTCTATGTCCAGGGGTGGACCACCGCCTGTTCCCCTCTGGTGCATAGCTTCCTGCCCCATCTTTTCTTTCACACGCCTCTTGCAGTCATTCCATCGCTTTTTAAGGCCCTCAACAGTCCTCCTCTGCGGGGCCACACTGTTGACGGCATCCTCTACCGCCAACCATGCTGTTTTACGCCTTTTGGCACTGCCTTTGCCCTTCTCCTGGCTAAAGAGGGCACTGTGATTGTCCATGATGGCCTGGACTAGGGCAACATTTTCATCGAATGAGAAGTTTGGACATCTCATCCTCTCATCCTCTGTGGACACCTGGCTTGCTCCCTGTGATGTCCCTGGTCTGGGTTCCTCCCTATCCTCTCCCTCCTCCCCCCTTCTGTCCCCATGTGCACCCCCTGTCCCTCTTCTAGATGTGCCTGGTCTCTGGGGCTCTCGGGCATCTCCCCTCCCATCATCCCTTCTAGCTCTCCCTCTCCCCACTCCACTTACTCCCTGCTCCTCCTGTCCTCTACAATACTCCTCTCCCTGCCACTCTTCTCCCTTCCTCCCCTCCGCCCTACCTCTTGCTGCCATCCTCACACTACACACACTCACACTCACTCCCAGTTCAATCCCACATAATCACAACCAAACACTCAGCCTATCACACTGTAAAATTGAAATAAAATGTGTGAGGTGTTAGAAAAAAAAGTGTTGTGTATTTTGTATATGTATGTATGCAATATGTAAAAATATGTGTAATTGTACAAGCTTAATCAACTAACAATGCGACCTAACTAACTCCTCTGTTTGAGCCTCTCTCTCTACTCTGACTAATCCTCCACTCCACTGTAGTGTGCTGTAGCTCAACGAACCATCCAAACACACTGAAGAAAATCGCGGCTGCGCATGGGTTTATATATGAATTTTGAATAGCGTAATTATGTGTCGCATTTTTAGATGGAGTCGCGGTTCATTTTTACGAGTGTTAGCCTAATTTGCATAAAACTACTCTTTATTGTGTATTTGCGCACTTTTCGGAAGATCGCCAGTTTGTCCTACTTATGCCAGTTTAGCATCTAATGGCGCAGTATATGTAATACCCCGATGTGCAAGGTGAAATTACGTGCGGCGCGGGTTCCCACGCTTGCGCCGAAAAACTACGCCGTATATCGGATCGTGCCCAATGCAGTTGCACTTTGTCTGAACTTTAAATGAGTATTAGATTTTTTTCTGACAAATTTCAGTTATGTCTATTTCCACTCCTCCTGTATCATGTGATATCAGCCAATCACAAATTAATATACCTATATTCTGTTAATTTGTGCACATGCTCAGTAGGAGCTGGTGATTTAAAACGTGTAAATACTGTATGAGAAGACTGTGTACATTTTGTTAATGGAAGTAAATTGGAAAGTTGTTTAAAATTGCAGGATCTATATGGATCATGACAGTTTATTTTTTTTTTGACTGGAGTGTTCCTTTAAGAAAGACTGGTTTGAAAGATGTCTTACAAGACAAACCAACACTTATCTTTAAGGGAGCCTCAAATATTAAAGGGACATTATACACTAGATTTTTCTTTGCATAATTGTTCTGTAGATAATCCATTTATATAGCCCATCTGGGGGCGTGTGTTTTTGTAAAAATGTATAGTTTTGCATTTATTTAAATATCATTGTGCTGATTTTCAGACTACTAACCAAGCACCAAAGTTTTAGATGTTTACTGATGTATACCTACTTCAGACTGCTTCTGGTTGTATAATGGCTCTTTTTATATGCAGGGGCGTGATGAGGTTCTGCTATTAGCCCATTTCAGTGGGTGTCCCAGACTTATTACATTACTGATAGGTGGCTAAATATAGCCACCTATCAGCAAATGCTATCCAGGGTTCTGAACCAAAAAATGGTCCGGCTCCTAAGCTTACAGTCCTGCTTTTTCAAATAAAGATACCAAGAAAACGAAGAAGAAATTATAATAGGTGTAAATTAGAAAGTTGCTTAAAATTGCATGCTCTATCTGAATCATAAAGGAAAAAAAATGGGTTCAGTATCCCTTTAAATATATATTACACTGATAAATAATATCTGATATTTTTAATATGATGATTTTAACAATGAGTCATATTTAAACCTAATGGAAGACCACAAGATGTTATTGTGGTAGGACTCTATGTTAAATCTAATTTTACCTCCTTATCATCTCCTGGATAATATGTAAAGTAATGGTGAAAGTATTGACCTTTCAACTTTTTGTAATGGATGATATATGGGTTCAAATCTCAGAATAGACTATTTTTAATTTTTTTTATATTTTATTAATATAAGGTATTTTAAGATAGATTTTAATTAAAGAAAAACCTTTTTTAAATATTTAAAAAAAATTTTTTTTAAAGATTTTTATAAATGGTATATATATATAATTTTTATACATCATTGACAGAATTTCAGTCATATATAAAATATCTCTGGGACTTATTTTCTGCTTCAATATCTATGTTTTGTAGCAAAATATGCCAAAATTTGACGGTTTTACTCACGCTGCAAGACAGCGTTTTGTATTACATGTGGAGCGGTTGTATATAGTGCCAAACACCCGAGTGACTTTTTGTCCTTTTTTAACCAATTCATTTTACATAAATTATTTATTTGATTTCTGTGCCTGTGTGGAAAAGGTCATTCATGGTGGTTCCTGTATATGCCTTTGAGCCTGTGAAGGGAGCCAGCGTTTGAGCGATCATACTTGAGCGCTAAGTTATAAGCTCATTACAATGTGAGTATGACTCTATATGTCAAGGATGGGGAACCTTGGCCCTCCATATGTTTTAGAACTAATTTTCCCATGAGGCTCAACTGCCTAAGCATCATGGGTAATGTAGTTCTGAAACATCAGGAGTGCCTAGGTTCCCCATCCCTGCTATATGTGAATGTGATAACTTACTTCACCATTTCCAGTTCTCTTTCTTCTTTTGAGGTTTTTTTCCACAGCAAAAAGATTACCAGACGATATATTTTCTGGACTATATCCTTTAGTGCACCCATATACACATTTATTTGTATTTGTATCCTTATTTTTATGTATAATACGTTGTATCTTACTTTGTTTGCTAGTTTAAGCTAAAAATACTCAATGTATAATTTATTTTTTTTTATATATATATATATATATATATATATATATATATATATATATATATAACATTTAAAATTAGGGGGAGGCAAAAAGTGAGTTTAAAATCCTCTACTACTTATTGCGTAGTTCATTAACAAATCTAGACAGGCCAGAATGCTTGTTTTTCCCACTGAAAACCTCTGAATTACATTATTTCCAATGCAGCAAAGGATTCTGGGTAAGATATGTAATTTAGGTTCACTGACACACTTTTTTACTTTAAGTCTGCTTTTATGCAGACTCCCTTTATGCCAAAGCATTGCTGTTCACACAGTTTCTAAGCTTAGCTAGGGTTAGTGCAGAACCATCCCAGGACAGCCTGTTTCGTGGTGTTTGCCACTCATCAGCTGGGAAAAGGTTTGAATCACTGCTGGGTGATTTCTGGGCAAAATACAACAACATTTAAAATTAGGGGGAGGCTAAAAGTGAGTTTGACTTAAAAACTAAGTATGGCACCCAATTGTGACTCCTAGCTTGCTAATCAATCCTTCCCAACCATTGATGGAAAAGTGAGAACAAAATACAGAAATATATAAGTAAAGGAGCGCTAATTAGCTCAGGAGTCAAGGAAGACAAATATATAAAAAATATTATAAAAATATATATTAAAAAACTCCTTAAAAAGTAAATGAGATAATATTTATTTTGACATTCAGATCAATTAAAATTCATTTGTTTAAAAATCGGGACATCTCCCTAAAATACACAATAATGTACTGATTAATTTTATTAATGAGTGATACTCGGTTAGCTGTGTCAAAGTAGCGCAAATGCTATAAAATAATATAATAGTAATATAGTTACAATATTTGCAACATTATTTCCAGAAAGCTTAAAACATAATGTGTTCCACCTTATAAATTTATTGAGAAAAAGAGTTCATATTCAAACTTCTTTCGATCCAGAGTATATATGCTCTATCAAAGCTAGGTTTCAGGTGTAAGGTCTTTCTGACATGTATTTCAAAGTTCCAAGGGTTAAGTTTGTCAACACTGAGCCTATACATTTGGCAGAATAGCAGATCTAACCAATAAGATAATAAACACTCCCGATTCAAGATGTGAAGAAAAACTAGGCTTACTGGGATCTTCGGACACTTTTAGTGTCAGGCCCAGGCTTACTGCGTTACTTCTCCGGTAGTATGTTGGTCTTGCAGCGTCTCCTGTGAACCAAACATGGCTATGGTGAGGTTACCTTTTACTCCACTGTATACTGGTTCCCAAGTAGGGGCTTTATCAAGACGTATTCCTCCGTACTTGATGGGCATTTAAATATCCCTCCTCTTCATCTTATTGGTTAGTTGTAGTGAATGTTTTTGAAAGGTGGTATTATTCTGAAGTGGATTCCTCTGTATGATTTCTTTTGATAGGGTATTTTCAGGTGGATTTTTTTATGAATAATCTCAGTACATAATATAATTTCAAATATATAAACATTTATATAATGCGTATATAACAATTGACACAAGTACAATTATATATATTTGACACATAGATCAAAGATGTATCCTAATACTGATGAGTAAATGCAACCATATAAATTGACTTTTATATAAGGAGTCAAAGATAGCTGTAAAAAATAATTTAAAAAAATAATTAAATTTGAATTTTGTTTTTGATTAATCTTGTAGAAATCTAATGTCGTAGAAATCTAATGTCATGCTGAATATTTATATCTCTTTATTATAGAAAAAATAGTGATAACTTAAATCTGGAGGTACCTTTTATATTACCTGACTTTTAATTGGTCCGTATGGAGAAAGGAATTCTGAATGTATATAGATATACCTTAATTCTAAGGCCAATCAGATTATAGGCTGCTAGTCTAAAGGTGTTGAAAATTATTATTTACTCATTACTTTTGTTAGAATGGGATTAATATTAGATTTTACCAAGAATTCTATCTTAACCTTAATGTACTTATAGATACTTCTTTCTTAAAGATATATGTGAACATACTTTAGTTTATAAATATTAAACATTCTAATACCTAGTTTATTGGGACTGTTTTGATCGAATAGAACTAACTAGACTAAGTATTATATAAAATACTCTATTTATAAGAGATTATATCTAAATATCTGTGAGATTTCAATCTGTTTTATGGTCATATTGCTGCTTTATAATTAACTGGGATTTTAAGTGATAAGAAAAGGAGAAATATCTAGTTCTGAGTTTAAACCAGATATAAAGAGGGTCTGCATGTTTTAAATTAATTCTGCTTCTTTCTTCAGAAGTTTAGACTTGAAATTTCCACCTCTCCAATCTGGTTTGACTTTTTTTATGCCCCAAAATGTAAATTCTTTGAGATAATTATTATGTTTTTCCCTAAAATGAGTATATAGATGAGTTTCAAGATTTCCTCTATCTATGCATGAAAGATGTTCTTGTATGGGCTCTCTTAGGGTTCTAGTGGTCTCTCCTAAGTATTGTCTATAACAGGAGCATTGGATGATGTAGACTACTCATTTGTCCTGACATCTGATCATTTCTTTTTTTGATGTGTATAGCCATTTTGGCTAGTTTCTATTATTTTTTGTTTTCAATTAATGCTATATCTACAGGACCTGCAGCCAATGCAAGGAAAGAATCTTACAAGTTTTTTTCCAGTTAGGTCTCCCTCTGTTTTTAATTTATTATCAAATGCTTTAAACTCACTAGGAGCCAATATACTTTTCAGATTGTTCGCTTTTTTATAAACAATTTTAGGATGATCAGGCATCTGTTTCCCTATTATGGGATCTGTTTGGAGTATATGCCAATGTTTTTTCATTATTTTTTGTATAATACGGTGGTCACAATTATAATCAGTTACTAGTGCAACATTCATCTTGTCCTCAGTTTTTCTATTGTCCTTTTTTGTTTTATATACAAGGAGACTTTTTCTCTCTTTTTCATCTACATGTGTTCTTGCCTTTTTGATTATTTGTGGGTCATAACCTCTCTCTGTGAATTTATTTTCTAAAATCTCTACCTGTTTCATGTAATCAGACATTTTTTAGCAATTCCGTTTTATCCTAAGGCATTGCCCTTTCGGGATATTGTCTTTCCATTTGTTCAAATGGCAACTATTATAATGTATTAAATTATTCGCGTCCACTTTTTTGAAGTGGGTTTTTGTTATTATTTCCTTTTCTATTATCTCTATATCTAAATTTATATATATATATATTATATATATAATTTTTTCTTTACTAGTTGTGTGAGTAAAGCTGATTCCTATATTGTTATTATTCATATCTGAAATAAATTATTCAAGTTCTACATGTGTACCTTTCGAAATCAAGATAATATCATCTATATATCTCTTGTAGAGCACGAGATTTGCGCCGTCTATGCGTGGGTATGAATTCTTCCTCTCATTTACCTAAAAATAGGTTGGCATAGCTTGGCACAAATCTCGTGCCCATCGCTGTTCCTCTAGTTTGCAGAAAAAAATCTTCCATTGAAAGAAAAATAATTTTAGTTAAGAATAAAATCAATACCTTTTAGTATAAACTCTTTTTGTTTAGGATTTAATGTGGTATCTTTAGTCATATAGTTATTTGCTGCTTTTAATCCTAATGAGTGTTGTATACTGGTGTATAATGATGAGACATCACAAGTCCCCATGATATAATTTTCTCCCCAGTTTAAAGCATTTAGACATTGTAATATGTCAGTTGTATCTTTGAGATAAGAAGGTAGATTTTTAACATAGTGTTGCAAAAAATTATCTATGTATTGTGAAAGATTAGTAGTGACTGAACCTATGCCAGATATTATAGGCCTGCCGGGTGGGTTATTTATATCTTTATGAATCTTCGGCAGATAATAAAATACCGGAATTTTGGGAAATTTAGGACAAAGGAAGTTATATTCTTTCTTAAGTATTAATTCTTGTGTTAATGCATTTTCAAGCAAGTTGGTTAGTCTGGATAGAAATTTCTTAGTCGGATCTAGTTTTATTTCTTTGTAGGTTTCTTTATCTTCCAATAATCTATTTGCTTCAATGATGTATTTAGCCGTATCAAGAATAACTACCCCCACCCTTATCTGCTGCCTTTATTGTCAAATCTCTATTGTTCTGTAAATTTTTAATAGTGTCATTTTCTTTTTTTTGTCATATTTCTCGACATATATTTGTTGTGTTTTACCAAATTCCTTCCCTTATCATTAGAGGGATAGAATTTGGATTTTAATTTTAGATCCGTATGTTTTATCTTAGGGATAGTAGTATTCTTGTTAGCAACATTTTTATGTTGGACAAAATTTCTTTCTATAGGGTTCTTCATAAAGAACCTTTCGAAGGTTAACTTTCTGATATATTGTCCTATATGTATATGTGTGTTGAATTTATTCAGTCTCGCTGTTGGGGCAAAGCTTAACCCTAATTTAAGTACTTTTTCTTCTTCTTTTGTAAGTTCTTTACTACTTAGGTTAAAAATACCAGAAGGTGTATCTTTTTGTCCTTTTTGTGTTTTTTGTTATTGCTTGTTCTTCCTCCTCTTGTTCCTCTCTGTTTCTTTTTCTTAATGGAGGTATATTTGATACTTGCTGAGTCTTTGGTGTTTCTAGTCTCTGGGTGCTCCCCCCTAAAAAGTGAGTTTAAAATCCTCCACTAAGCACAAAATATAGAGAAAATAACTCATTGTGTAGTTCATTAATAAATCTAGACAGACCAGAAGGCTTATAAGCTTATAAGCTGTGTGAACAGTGATGCTTTAGAGTAAAGGGAGCCTGCGTAAAAGCAGACTTGAAGTAAAAATTGTGTCATTGTGAACCTCATTTGCATATCCTACCCAGAATCCTTTGCTGCATTGGAAATAATATAACTCAGAGGTTTTATGTGGGAAAAACAAGCCTTCTGGCCTGTCTAGATTTGTTAATGAACTACACAATGAGTTATTTTCTCTATAAATATATATATATATATATATATATATATATATCAGATATTTTAGATAGTAGATATATACATGCTTGTTTATGAATATATATATATATATATATATATATATATATATATATAGTACTCCATATTATGTTATTATATTTGAATGTGGAAAAGCACTTTCATCTCTGCATCTCACATTCTTGTAAAGATTTTCTACTGAACACAAGCAATAATGAGGAGGGTTTTGGTTGGAAGTCTGATTAGAAACCTATAAATTGAGGATTAACCCAACCACAGAATTTGAGTAACTCCTACAAAGCAATGAAATAATCAGGTGTGGGTGAGGTGTGGGTGAGGAGCATACAGTGCTAATGAGCAGTTAGTTACCTCCCCCACCATTAAACACTCAGACCCTCAGGTCAGGTGCAGAGCAGCACTGCTTGGACTTCATCTGCCAACTCCTGTAACCTCCCCCTCTCTCAGGGTAAAGAGGATTTTGTTGCATTAGATTTTTCATCTCTTATCGCATTCCAGGCATTCTTCAGGAGAAAACAGAACAAGAGAAGGTGGAAAGTACAAGAACCAAGGAAAGGAGGGGGGAAAACCACAGAGCAGTACATCATGTATATCTGATAGACTGGGCATACTTCAAATAGCTAACTTTGTATATACTGTATGTTTGTATGTACAATGCATATGCTTCACACAGGGAGACTACACACACACACACACACACAAGGCTCAAAGGTGTATGTGTGTATATATATATATATATATATATATATATATATATGTGTGTGTGTGTGTGTGTGTTTGTGTGTATGTATATAAATAAATATGTGCTATTTGCGAGTGTTTAACTCATAGAAGCAGAAGTGCAATAGTTAAAATGTTTTATTGCATTTAAGCATTTTACAAGTACACTATTATGTCCCTTTATGCAGGATTATAGATCAACAGAGTTTGATCAAACAGGTGTTGATGTGACCCTAGGGTGTCCACCTCTGCCATGTTTTCCTGGACACATATGAGTTACACATGCTGCAGAGAGGAACATTAATAGTGCTCTCCAGGTCACTATTTGTGTGGTGTCCAGGGGCTCAGTGCATGTTGCCATCTGCACACCCTGCAGCATGTGTAACTCATAAGTTTCAAGGAAAACATGGCCGAGGTGGCAACCCTAAGTGACCCACAGATGTGAAGTGAAAAGGAAAAATCTTAAGCCTTCAGGCATCAGAAATGTCAATGTGACCTCAGCCATCAGGGTTAGATACTATGGTATCCTACTGATGTTTGCATTGAAGTAACCAGATCTTTTCCCTAACAAGTGTCTTAATCTGGCACAACATGTATTATTATACAATTAAAATTATACAAAAACTGTATTGAAAATTAAAAAACAAACAAACTATAAATATGTGTCTAGCAAAGTATTTGAAAATAAAATGAAAATAATAAAAATATATATATTTTTTCATTTATATATATGTGTCATATCTATCTATCTATCTATCTATCTATCTATCTATCTATCTATCTATCTATCTATCTATCTATATAAATGTGACGTAATACATTTGTTTGATTCCAAAAGATTCATTTCCAATACTTTTATCTTCCCTATTTGTGTGTGTTAAAATTACTTTTTATGTCATTTCTAAAGGTAATGTAAGGCCAGTCGTTACTGCAAATATTTGCAAAAGAAAATGCATCTCACAAAAGTATCTAGAAAAGCTAGAAAATGTGCAAATATTTAAACTGCTTTACAAGGGCGAGATATATTTACTACCTAGGGCTAGAGTCTATACAATATTTACTACCTAGGGCTAGAGTCTATACAATATTTACTACCTAGGGCTAGAGTCTATACAATATTTACTACCTAGGGCTAGAGTCTATACAATATTTACTACCTAGGGCTAGAGTCTATACAATATTTACTACCTAGGGCTAGAGTCTATACAATATTTACTACCTAGGGCTAGAGTCTATACAATATTTACTACCTAGGGCTAGAGTCTATACAATATTTACATACATTGGGAGTCATACTGATTTAGAATTATGGCTCGACTGTGAATAAAAACCCGGCATGGAAAAAAATGGGAAAATATTCATCCTATGCTTGTGTGAACAAGCAATCAGAGCATACTCATACTATGAACTATATATATATATATATATATATATATATATAAATGTTGGAATTCATCTCACTATTTGTAATATATGAAGATCTTATTCACATTAGATTAATGAGTCTTTATTAAACTTTTGAGGTTAGGTTGTAAGCTCCTCTCAAGAGTCATGTTTTGTTGAATTACGAGGAAGAGACTGACAGACTGGGGAAGTAAGTGCCACAGGAGAGATAAAACCAAATAGAGGTGTTGTAGGTGGTAATGAGAGTGACTGGGAGAAGAAGGCAAACAAAGTTTTCAATTTACATTAAGAATCTTGAATTTGATCCTAGAGGATAGTAAAAGCCAGTATAGGGACTGGCATAGAACAGCAGAGGAGGGTAAAGAACAGCAGAGGATAAGCCTGGTAGCATTTAGGACAAACAGAAGAGGAAAAAAGTCCATTGGGAGGTAAACATTAGTATGGTGTTACAGTAATCAAGATATGATGTTTTGAGGGGGGTGGAATGGTTAGAAAGGTGCTATTCAATCCATGATAAGGCAACATCATGTAGGCCATACAAACAGAGAGTGTTCAGTAAGATGAGATGGTCAACAAAATCAAAGGCAATAGAGAGATCAGGGCAGTTACAGTATAGTGTAAACTGACTGGACAGGAAATCCAATTTTTTTCTTCAATGATTCAGATAGAGAATACAATTTTAAACAACGTTCCAATTTGCTTCTATTATCCAATTTGTTTCATTATTTCATTATAGGTATCCTTTGTTGAAAAGCATAGCTAGGTAGGCTTAGCACCTGGATGCTATTGGCTAATTGGTGATAAAATGTGCAGCCACCAAAGAAACCAATTTTACAGTACACCGTCCCTTTAGGATTTGTTTAAATACATAATAAACTTGAGTATTAAATTAAATAAAACAACTCTTAACTATATATTTTTGTTTTAAATAGCTGCTTTTGCCTGTTAAAACCACAAACCTATACTGAATATTGGCTACAGAAATCTGTGTAAACAAGCGGTAGTAACAGAAATCAACCTCCCAGTGGTGGCTGAGTGAGAGAACAGCCCATTTGAATGGTTGTTCCTGCATTTGCTTTGAATACAATGAACTCTTATCAGCTGCATGCATGTGTATATTGCCCCTTTAAGTATTTATACGTCACAACACGTAAACCCAATCATATTTAGATTTGCGACTGGGGTTTTGTGTGGTAGAAACTGCAGAGGGGCTATCCCTGACTTATGTTAGAATTGTTTAACTCCTCCCTATAAATAAATGTTTAATATGAATTATTAGTTGCTATGGCCATTTACTCTTTGTTGCTCCATTGGGATTAATCTAATTAAGAAAACATCAATCTACAATAGAGTGAGGGTAATAATGGGTGTGTCAGTACTGGCATTTAAACATAGGATGCAGCTGCTTATTTTAGCCTCAACTGGATTCTAAAGGATCAAAATATATAAAAGGCTCCATAGCACAGGGAAATCAATGTTTATAAATAATCTGCTGTTTTTGCTATTAAATTAACATGCATTAAAATAATAATAATAAAAACGTCTATAGCAAGTAATAATCTGGGAGCAAAGAAATTATTTTGGAATGGCTGCATATATTTGGATACTGTCCAATAAATCTACTGGCTGTTGAGGAAAGTGCAACAGTCATGCAGTCTAACAGAATATATGATTCATAGCAGGAAAAACACAGTGTCCAAAATTTCAGTTTGTGTAAAACATCTAAACTAAAGCTACAATATATGGAATTGTGTTTTCAGGTTGACCGTTGTGGTGTCACAATACCATGTGAGAATGCAAGTGTTGCATTAACCCAGAATGAAACTTTCCTCCAGTATTCTGTGAGAAGTGCGGGATATCTGCAGACCTGTCTGAGGGAATGGAGGGGAAATAGAGAACACAGTATACAAAACAACTTGGTACTTGAGATTTCCAAA